>NW_021318996.1:0-40438 GCF_001605985.2 Dendrobium catenatum | reverse complement strand
AAAAATTTTCTAAGTCCTATTCGTTCAGGATGAAATTTATCATCGTCCCAGGCGATGGGTTCACTGGAAAAAGTTCGTCCAGACGAAATAAATATTCGTCCAGGACGATCAGCTCTCTGGAAAATTTTCGTCCAGACGATCACATTTTCGTTCAAACGATCAACCGACTTAGAACAGTTTTCAGCAGTTTCTAGAACCGACCTTGTAATAACCGTTCGTACTGGACGAACCAAGTTCGTACAGGACGATCAGCTGTACGAAGTCAGTTCGTACACATATACAAATTGGGTCGTTTCAGATCGTTTAAGTAAAATCGTCCAGGACGATCCAGGATCGTACAGGACGATCCACTGCGTACAGAATTGAAAATTTACAGTTTTTTGGGCGGTTTCACTTGTCTTTTCTATAAATAGTCCAAATTAGACTGCCACCCTATCTTTTTGTCATTTGATCTTCGTGCCTCTTGAGAGAAAAGCCAAGGAGAGAGTGGAAGAGAACATTCAAGGGAGGATTCCTACCATTGGAGCGAGAAGGCTTCACTTTGAGTTCAAAGGTAAGAGTCTCTACTTGTGAAATTGGATTTCTTCACTCTTTTTCTTTCTTCCTTCTAGATTCTTGTGAGAAGATCTGTCAAGGAGATCCGGTTCTCTGCCGACACTTGGAGAGTGTGAACAGCCGAAGGGTTCTCTGCCCACACTTGGAGAGTGTGAACAGCCGAAGGGTTCTCTGCCCACACTAGGAGAGTGTGAAAGGACGAAGGGTTCTCTGCCGACACTTGGAGGGTGTGAAAGGACGAAGGTTCTCTGCCTACACTTGGAGGGTGTGAAAGGACGACGGTTCTCTGCCAACACTGGGTTTTGTGTAAAAGGACGGACGGTTCTCTACCGCACCGGGGAGTGGTGAAAAAAGTGTGTTGTAAAGGTTTCTCCGCCTTGCTGTGGGTGCAAAAGGAGAGTCACTATTGGTATTAGTGCAATACTCAGAGGGTGCCTCTGGGGAGTGGATGTAGGTTTGGTTATAGACCAAACCACTATAAATCTGGTGTCATTTACTTTACTGTTTTTACATTTCCGCACTTTTTATTTCAGTTTTAAAAACTCTGTGGTTGAAAAATCTTTTTCTACAAAATTTAAAAGAAATTCTTTTGTGTGTTTAAAAAGGGGACTAAATTTTAATTTAGATTTTTAAACTACCAATTCACCCCCCTCTTGGTAGCCTTGGGACATTCGCTTAGGCTTAACAACCTAAGTACTAGACTCAACAAGTTAACACTTTTCACCCTCTTGGTGAGGCAGAGAAATTGGAATCCTTTTTCACCCTCCTAGTGAAGGCAGAGAACCTAAAATCATTTTCACCTTCCCTAGTGCAGTGAAGTAGCACGGTCCTTTGACACCAAAGACATCTTCTTCCCATGCTTCCCCCAAGACTAACCTTGACACATAGAGGAAATCTAGTGCAAGTTTTCTAGATCAACTATGTGGAACTCACTCTCACACTCCCTTATGACCCACAAGGATCTTCTCCCACTCACACAAACTCCACTCTTTCTCTCCCAAGTTCTAGGCTCTTTCTTCAAGCTTTCTTCAGAGGAACAAACATACAGTATGATTAGTTCAACTGAATATCAATTTATCTAGGATGATTATGGATGACCAAATATCATCTTTATCGATCATACAATATAATCGAGTTCCTACACTATGATCAAAATATTAAAATTAAATAGATTTAATTGATTAATCACAGGATTAAATTAAGTAATATTTTAAACATTATAGAATATGAGTTCATTCAAGTAGTATAAATAGAGCAATATTAAAAATTTAATTTTTTTCCTAATTTAATGAATAGTGGGGTATCTAATTATAGCTGATCATCTAGTACTATGTGGATTTCGTACTATATGATTATTTATATTTCAAACTTAATTTTTTAAATGAAAAAATATTGTAGATAAATTTTGTTATAATAGATCGTCCAATATGATATATATCATACAATATAATGTAAAAAAATTTAAAATATTTAAAATAATTTCTCCTCTCATTTTGTGTGTGTGCGCATTCACCAAGCTAGCATAAACCATTATAGGACTTGACTCAAGAAATTAAAAAAAATAAAAATAAAATTATAGACACTTTCAACATATCATGTTCTATTCACTCTTTAGCCCTAAGTCCATCCATATTGTACCTGAAAGATTAGTCAACACACAAATAGATATGCACTATAAATACTATGAGAAAAAAAGAGGCAATCAATAATAATTGTTATCATCAAAAACATAAACTTAAGAGCCTGAGTTGCAACAAATTGAAATGGGTTTTTGAAGATTATCAGGCAAAAAAAGATAATATAAATTAAATTTATTAGTAATATTTTATCATTTCTATGTTGATTTTCTTAAAAACATAAAGTACAGGATGATGGAAATTTGCCAAAAAATTATTGAAGGTGGTGGAATAGTTGATGAGATAATAAATTGTGCTACAATTTTAGGTAAAACATATTTATATATTTATGGCCTTGGTTTTGGGCCAAAGCTTATAAAGAAAACTAAAATTTTCATGCATCATCTAAGAGAAAAATTGAGCTTAAAACCAGTTTAAAGGATATACAAGAGAAATATGAGGAGCAAGTAAGATCATTAAATCTTCAATAAAATATTATAGATTGGTTAAAGATGGTAGTAGAAAAAATGGGTATGCAAGCCCCTAATAATGATGGTAAGTATTTAGAATAAGAATATTTTGGTTGACTTAATAAGATAAAAAATTATTTAATTAATATTATAAATTCCTTGTAGGTCAAGACTTCTCAATTAAAGAAAATGATAATTAGACATTTATTCATTTCTATTTTTTGGAACTATAATGTTCTTAAGTCTCTTTCAATTTAGCGCTTAAACTACTTTATTTTATTGCATCCAATTCCTTGTTTTAACACAAGGTTGTTTTATCAATTTGTGATATGTTCCAATAGTAGCAATTTGAACATTGTTAGAATCATAATTTTCACATGAAAACATCTTATTTTCATTGAAACTAAGCCTAAAAACTTCTTCTTCTTGCTAAAATCCAAGTTTCCTAAATTTAAGCATGTAGTGTGAGGCTTTGACTTGTCGGATTATGAGAAATTATTTATTTTGTAGTTTTGGGTTATAAATATGACTCTCATGATATGTTAAATTCATTAAATATTTAAGTGAAATATATGTTTTCTTTTAGTTCTTGTGTGTTCTTAGAAGTGGATTCTTTGAGTTCTTACAAGTTTTGATGCCAACATTGTGGGGATAATTCTTCTATTATTAGTAAGAGTTGTGGATTTTTTTTATTGGAGATATCTATCTTTGTTCCATCATCTAAACTATTTTTTGATTGTTTTTACTTTTTTGTGTGATAAAGATTTTATCAAATTCACCCCAATATTGGTTTTTATCTTCATGATGTAAATTTATATCATTATAGAATTAATGTGGAATTACAAATTTTCTTAGTTTTTTATATAATTATTTAGAATGGATCATGAGAAATGTATTTTCTTAATAAGCCTTAGGAAATTAAATTTACCAATGAAATTTTGCAAACTTCAACAATAAATTTCCATCGAGCATTTATTCCAGTAGTGTAACTCATGTGCTAACATGTTAGCTAAATATGGTGTGAGCTTAGATGATATTTTACTCCTCTCTAGGTATTGCCCTTTCACTGTAGTGTTTCTCCTTTAACCCTGATAGCTAGGTGGAAAATCCCTTACAAAATCTCTTCCACCAACCTGGTGTGACAGACGATTGTAGTCCTTTTTACCCTCTTGGTGAGGTAGAGAACCTGAAATCCTTTTCACCTTCATAGTTAGATAGAGAACCTAGAATCCTTTTTTCCCTCCTGGTGAGGTAGTGAATTTGGAATCCTTTTACACCCTCCTAGTGAAGGCAGAGAACCTAAAATTACTTTCACCTTCCCTGGTGTAGTGAAGTAGCCCGATCCTTTGATACCAAAGAGGTCTTCTTCCCATGCTTCCCCCAAGACTAACGTTGACACATAGATGAAATCCAGTGCGTGTTTTCTAGAGCAACTGTGTGAAACTAGCGCTCACACTCCCTTACAACCCACAAGGATCTTCTCCCACTCACATAAACTCCACCCTTTCTATCCCAAGTTCTAGGATCTCTCTTTAAGCTTTCTTTAGAGGAAAGCACTTAATGAATGCCCAAAATATTACTACAAAGTCTTATGAGAAATCTTAAATAGAGGGCTTAAAAACCCCAAAAAATTTAATTAATTTTTAATGATCATATAATACGATTGCAGGATTGTCTAATATAATGTCCAAAATTTATCCTATTAATTCATTTTCATTGAAACTAAGCCTAAAGGATTTCTTTGAGGATAATTCTATTCCTAAGTTTTTTATCTCTACTTCTTTTGCGCTTATTCCCAAGAACATTTCTGTGAGTTCTTAGCATGATTTTAGACCTATTAGTCTGTGCACCATTTTTTATAAACTGCTTTCAAAATTTTAATGAATCAGCTTACTGTTTATTTGCCCAAGCTTATTTTCCCTTTTCAAATGGGCTTTGTTAAAGGACGTACTAATGCTGATAATATTCTTTTGGCTCAAGAGTTTTATCAAGATTTGGACGTCAAGGTTAGAGGTGGTAATATGATTTTAAAACTTGATATTTCTATAGCTTATGATAATATTTATTGGAATTTCATTTATAATATTATGAATTTGTTTGCTTTTGATTTAAAGTTTATCACTCTCATTAAAAATTACATTGAAAGCCCTGGTTTTGATTGGAATTTCATTTATCATTATGGATGGAAAGAGCCATGGTTTCTTTAAGGCATCTCATGGGCTCAGACAGGGGGGTCTTATTTCTCTTACTCTCTTCATCATTTGCCACTGAGTACCTTTCTAGAGGCCTTGCTGATATTTTTAAGAAGTATCCTAGCCTCTACTTTAAAATGTTATATGGCTTCAATATATCGCACTTATGTTTTGTTGGTGATTTCATAATTTTTACAAACGCTTCTGTGAATAAGATTCATAGAATTTTAAGATTTTTTAACCAATTTGAAATTGTGAGTGGTCTGGCTCTTAATAAATATTAGTGTTGGTTTATTTATACTAAAAACATTCCTCATGATTGTATTGTGGTTATCATGAATTTAAATGGTTTTAGCCATGGTCTTTTCCTTTAAAGTATCTGGGTGTGCCTCTTTATAAGGGTAGAAAGAAATCCTTTCTTTTTGATGATTTAATTACGGTTTTGCAGAACAAACTTTCAACTTGGGACTCTAATTTCTTAAGCTTTTGTCGTCAGTTTATTCTTATCAAGAGTATTCTTTGTTATGTACTTGTTTATAATTTTTAAACTTTGCTTCCTCCTCAGACTGTGTGTAATAGGATTGATAGAATTCTCAATAAGTTTTTTTGGAAAGGGTGTAGTAGCAGCTCTAAAATTCACTGGTCTTCTCGCGATAAATGTTGTGAAACCTTGGCATAAGGGAGTTTGGGGTGCAATTCTATGTATGATCTGGCCTTAGCTTTCTCTTTGAAGTTATGGTACAATTTTTGTGATAATTTGTGCCTTTGATCTAATTTTATGATTGCCAAATATTATGGGTGGAAGCATCCCACCACGTGTTGTTTTAGTAAAGGTAACTCTAAAGTTTGGTAGCATCTTTGCAAAGTCAAATGGTGTGTTGAGCCTTTTATCTTTTGGGGTCTTGGTAGTGGTAATATTTTCTTTTGGCAGGATCATTGGTTGGGGGGCCAATCTATTGATTCTATAACTAATAATTTCTCCAATGCTACTGTGAAGGTTAATTGTTTTCTTACTCATAATGGTTGGGCTTTTGGGAAACTTGCTAGTGTCCTTCCTAACTTTATTATTCAGTAAATTTTGAAGATCCCTCTGAACACTAATTCCAATGATGTTCAGTTATGTGCTTTAACTAAAGATGGGTGATTTAGATTAAAGGATGCTTGGCATTCTTTATATCTAAGAAAGAGGCTTATAAGATTCTCTTTATTTTGCTAAGTTAGTTTATGTCAAGAATTTAAAAAAATTATTACTCCATTATGGTTGATTTAGGTATTAAATTTGATGTGGATATTCTTCATAAAGTTCTTAGGTGTATTTCTTAGATAAAGCCTCCTTTCAACATTCTTAAGCTGAAAGTTGATGGTGTTAGTATGAACTATATTGTGGGTTGTGGTGGTGTGATCAGAGATTATAATGGTAATTTTATTTTGGGCTATGCTAATCCTCTTCTTAATGGTGATGTTAATTTTTCATCTACCTATGATATTCTTCATGGATTAAGACTTTGCTTCTCTCTTGATTACATTAATATTGTGGGTGAGGTTAGTTTTAATTAATGTTATCAGTATCTTAATTCTAGGGATGATATTGTTTGCTCTTCTGACTTATTTTACATGAGGAGGGACATTAAGAATTTATTGAGCCTTTTAAAATGCTCTTTTTTTGTTGTTCTTGTGGAAGGTAATGCATGTGCTCGTTTGATGGCTAGGTTGGGTTGTGGTTTGAGTTCCATGGTTAATTTCTCTGTTTCAAATCTTCCTCCTCTGAAGAAAGGCCTCTTAAGTTTGGATAAGATTGGTTTACCTTATGTTAATTCTTAAGGGTTGTGTGAGTGTTACTCTTTGGTTGATTATTTGGAATGCTTTTTCTGACCTTTTTATTTCTGTTGCCTAGTTTCCTGGAGTAATTTTCTTGGGTGGCTGGGTTTGTTGCCTTATTCCTAGGTGGTTATTGAGGCTGGCTAGTTCAAGCTAAATTTTTTTCAGTCTAAGTATTTTCTTCTTTATTGTTTTGGTGTTGGTGATTGTTTCAGGCATTTTGATATTTATTGGATGTTGGCTTCCTAGTTCATTATGTTGTCTAATGTGGGGATGTTCTATTCCTCTCGGGTGCTTGTGCATATTATTTGATGTTTGGGTTATTATTGCCTTGCTTTGGCTGAGGCTTTTGGTGGCTTTTCCAACTCTTGCTGTGAGTTTTTGTGCTTATGGGGTGGTTATCAGGCGTGGTGGATGGGTGATTCCTGGTATCCTTGTATCATTGTGGCTATTAGGTTTTGCGTTTTGTTTACCTATTACTGGTGGCATTTCTCTTATTGGTTGTTGATTGCTGGTAAGGTGTTTAGTATTTTACTCTACAAGTGGACTATTTATTGTCTCTTTTATGATCGTCTAATATCCTCTCATGCTTGGTTTTATTGCCTCTTGACTCTACTAATCATTTGCATTGGATATAATACTATTACTGCAGTTTTCATGTTGGCAAGGTTATCCTTGCTAAGTTGATGGAAAACATGTATTGGGTTTCTTCTAGTATTTTTTAGGTCATTTCTAAGATGGTCTTTGAAGTTGTTGTTGTCCATTCTGCTATCCTTACTGAGACTGTTCTGGTTATATGTTGCTTCCTTCTTTTTGTCATTATGAATAATTGTTGGTTCCATCATCTTGCTATCATTTTTGTTTTTTTGTGTTTACTCTATTTTGATCTTTATCCCTTTTTGCAAAAAACATTTAGTGCAGGTTTTTGCAATGTTGCTTTCATGGTTGGGAAGGTAGAGCTGAATGCTGATATATTGAGCATTCCTTCTTTTTGGGTGCTCTTTCTTGTGCACCATAGAATGTACCAAGGCTTATTTGTATTTTTTCTTAGCAGGTACCTCGAGCTCTTAGGATTTTTTTGCATTCTTTCTATAGCACTTCTGAGCATTAGCGAGCTTGAGGGCCCTTTAAGGACTTTGTAATTATTTTCTTATATTAATGTGTAGGCTCCTCTATGGGTTTTCCCTAAAAAGAAACCTTGCATGTTGTACCTGAAAAATTAGTCAACACACAAATAGATATGCATTATAAATACGAAGAGAAATAAAAAGGTAATCAATAATAATTGCTATCATCAAAAACATAAACTCAAGAGCCTGAGTTGCAACAAAAAGAAATGGGTTTCTAAAGATTATTGGGTAAAAAGAGTTAATATAAATTAAATTTATTAGTAAAATTTTATCATTTCTATGTTGATTTTCTTAAAAACATAAAGTACAAGATGAAGAAAATTTACCAAAAAATTATTAAAGATGGAGGAATAGTTTATGAGATAATAATTTGTGCTACAGTTTTAGATTAAACATCTTTATATATTTGTGACCTTGGTTTTGGGCCAAAGCTTATAAATTATAACCTTGTTCATTTATACTATTTCTGGTTCATAATGTAAAATCCTATATTTTAGTAATTTTAAATTATCAATTTTTATTTTGGTTATTTAATTAATCAAAATCACATATTTCTTTATCATCTTAAGGACAAACAAGAATTTAAGGTGGGATGAATTTGATAAGTGTATATTACATATTATTTAATGTATTTTATTTTCAATGAAATTGTATCATTTTAGTTACTTCTGCGAAGAAAAAATTAAAAAAATTAATAGAAATTCTAAGGAGCCTTCAATGCTGTTGGGTCTAACGATACAACTTTGCAGTGCTAACTTCAATACCGCTGAGGTGCCCCAATTATAACATTGCGGTGCTGAGTTCTCTATTAGTAAACACTGCGATGACAATACAAATAGTTCCATAGCATTATCAGCACCGTGATGTCAGAAAATTAGCTTGGTTGCACTAGATTCTCTATTTTAAATACCATGATGCCACAATTTCTCACACCTTGGAGCCAATTTTATACTTAGGCTCTACAATGCGCTAATATCAACAATGCCATGCAGTATTAATTATAACTTCTAAGGGCCATGCCTTATTAGTGAAGAGACGTGACTATTCACCAACTAATGGATCCACGTCTACAAGCAATGTAGTGGTGTAAAAGCTCCATCGTTGAGGCGGGCATCGTGATGCCATTTTTTTTAGCACTGTAGCACCAATTACAATTTTTTATATTTTTTATAAATAGTTATGATGTTATGTTTGTAGAGGAGTTCAGTTACTTGTGTAATTTCATTATTTTTAGAGTACTTCTCTAATTCCCTTTTAGAGTAAAATCTAAGGCAGGTTAGGAAGTATAAGATATAATCATAGAGTATTTAGCCTATATTTTTTGAAGCAACTATATAAGATAAAGGGAGAAAGAGTGTTAAGGAGATTCTTTAATCCTTCATGGTGATATCACTCTATTATATTTATTATTATTTTATGAGTTTGATGAAAATGAGTTTACTTATTATTTATTCCATGTTTGGATAATTATCTTATTTTACGTTGATGAAATAATATATATATATTGAGTACTAATGAAAACTCTTATTCTATAAACAATTAAAATATGTTTTTAGTATTATTCTGCTCTTTATTTAATGCACATATTGTTCATATGTGTAGTTAAAACTTAGTATGATGTAATGCCTTGACGGAGAAATACAATAAAATGAAGAGTATTGAGATATGATATTTTGCATACCTAGATATAGGATGTAAAATATTCTAGGTTATTAAGGAGATATTATAAACTATAGAAGGTCAGCAAATATTTTTTTCACCCCTATAAGCTTAATAGAGATCAAGGGATGTATATGCTTTGAATCACGTTACTTTGAAGATTCTCATTAGGAAAGATATGCAATTTATACTAATCAATCCAAAACACTTTAATTTAATATTGTATTAAATATTTTACTATTTTATTTAATGATAGAATATCTAAAAATATCATTTTCATTTTTGTAGGATAATCATTACAATTAGAGTAGACAATAGTAATTTGTTACAAGTAAGCATATTTCCTTGTGGGTTTGACACTCTAATCTATTACTTTATTACTTGATTCAGTATTTATACTTATGTATATTAAGTGGAGTTATATATTATATATTTATATATTATATATTATATATATAATATATATAACTAAAGCATATTTATGATTGATATAGCCCTAAATTTTATGTAATTTAAAAGTTTACTCACCAACCCCCATCATTATATAGAGAACAATATTCAAACAGTCAAGTATAAAAATTTAAATTAATATAATAACATAACAAAACAAGAATAATACAAGTAAATAAAAATAAGAACCAAATAAAAATAATAAAAAAAACATAATGAATTCAAAACATGAAAAATAATTGGTTGCCTTCCTATCAATTGCTAAGTTTTATAGTCTTCAGCTAGGACTATGCTAATTATTCTTTTTAAGGATAAACCAAGTGTTGTGATAATTCTTAGGTGATCTATGTTCCTCCCAAACAAAGTTCAATCTATGAACATTGAGTTTAATAATGTGCAAACTTTTCTTATCCTGAATTCAACAACTAATGAAGGAAATAATTTTATAATAGTTAATAGTCCTAACCACCTTAAATCAATTTTCCTAGAAAAAAACTTTAATCTAAGGGTAAAAAAGAGCAAATTATTCTTACCTAGAGGTGAATCTTTCTTAATAAGCTTACAATCATGCATTTCTTAATTTTATTTTTATAAATTTCAACTTTTCAAGCCTTATTTCAATTTCCTAAATCCTTCATTGTATGAATTTCTTTTCTTCTGATCCCTTAAGATTTAAATTTAGTTCTTTCACTATCCAGAATGCTTTATGTTTTAATTTTACAAGAAGGTGTTAAGCTTTTCTAGATACTAACCTTAATGGAGACATTCCAATAATAGTCTTTAAAATAGTCATATATGTCCCAAGTGCATTATCTAATATAATAGCAAAGTCTTTTATATTGGCACTGGTAATTTTCTACAAAATTCTTTTAATCTCCATATTACTAATTTCTAATTGACCACTAGTTTGAGAATGATAAGTTATTACAATTTATAGTTGAATACTAATTTTATTAATATTTTTCTATTTCTTCTATAGAAATAGATACTTCCCCCAATCACTTCATTAATACTTTAAGGCATTTAAAATTCTAACTTATATATATATATATATATATATATATATATATATATTAAATTTAAGCATAACTTGAGCATTTGTTATAGGGTTTGTCACTCCTTCAATCCATTTTGATATATGGTAAACATTAATAGGGATATACTCGCATATATGGGGTTGTGCAAATGGTCCCATGAAATTCAATTCTCAAATATCAAATAACTTAATTTCCATAAAATAATTTAAGGGCATTTCATCTTTTAGATTTATTTCCTACTCTTTGACATTGTTCACACTTCCTATCATATTCTTTAGCATCCTTAAATAATGTAGTGCAATAAAATGCTAATTAGAGTACCGTAGAAGCAGTTCCAAATAATCCAAAATGCCCTCTATAATGAGAACAATGATATTCCCCGTTTATAGTATCTATTTCTTTTTCAGGAACACATCTCCTAATAATTTGGACATTAAATGCTTTAAATAAATATGATTCACCCCAAAAATAATATTTGGCATCATATGAAAATTTTTCCTAAGTAGAAGATAAATCAAATGGAAGCACACCACTAAAAATCAAATTGATAATATCATCATACCAAGATAATCTACTCGGATGAAAATCAAACAATTCCTCATTAAGAAAAAACTCATTAATTTCACATTCATTAGATGCATATTCTTCAATTATTAGTTTCGATAAGTGATTAACAATTTAATTTTTGTTCATTTTTTATCTAAATTTTACATTAAATTTTTATAATAAAAATCCACATCACCAATGTAGGTCTGGTTTCCTTCTTTATCATAAGATATTTGATTGCATAGTAATTAATATTAAAGTTTTAGGAGGTTGTGAGACCTCAATAAACTAGCTAGAGGCATACCAAGAGAGAGGGGAGAGGGTGAATTGGTAATAAAAATTGAGTGCTAAACCAAAATATTGATTTTTTGTTTTTTCTTCAAAAATAATTGGTAAACTAAATCAAAGTAGATAACTTAAAATTATGTGGAAGAAATTAATAATTTTAAAAGAGATATTTTTTTTGTTTTTTGTTCTTTACATACTCTAGAAGATTATATAGTGGCTCGGTCAACCTTGACCTACATCCACTCTCTGGAGTACTTCACTCTTAGTATTGAACTATCATTATAATTTCTCTCCTTTTCCCCCCACAATAAGGTAGAGAAGCCCTTACACAAATCCTTTCCACCAAACCTGGTGTGACAGCGAACTGTATGCTTTATCACCCTCTAAGAGATGGCAGTGGACCTTCAATCTTTTTCTCCCTTCCAGATAAGGCATAGTACCTTAAACTCCTTTCTCACCCTCGTGGTGAAGGAAGAGAACCACGTCCTTGAACTGAATAATTTCTCCCTAGAGCCACCCAAGATTCCTAGATAGATACTTGGAGGAATAAGGAAAGACACTTGCTTGGAATAATCATGTGATCCCCTCACAGTACTTCTCCTTCACAGACATGCTTTTCCTCTTCTTCCCAAAGCTCTCCTACATCTTCTTCTCAAAACTCCCTCTCAAGAATACTCAGCTACCAAAGACTTCTGAAACAAGTCAATGAGAAAGATTAAATACATGGCCATACAAAAAGCATTAAATTTAATTTTAGTGACACTTAACATCCAATATGATCATGGATTATCTAGTATTATTAGTTTAAAGTACTTATATTCATACAATACGAAGAGCTAGGTATTGTAGGATCAATTGAAGGAATTGAGCTGATTTTCCTGGACAACTTAGATCATCATCAAGTATGATTAGTTCAAATGATTTGAATTATCATCCAGTATGATTAACTACAATTTAATTATCATCCCATGTAGAAATTGGGTCGTATAGTACAATTGGTCGAATCATCCTGTGTAATCTGATTGGATCAATTAATTTAAATTTCCTCCCTAATCATAGAATTAATTTAGGAAAGATTTTAATACATCTTATAATACAATAGTTATCATCTAATATATTGAGTATAAAATTTGAATTTCAAAATATTACCTAAGTTGTGATAAGCGGCTAGGATCCTAATTTTTAATTGATCGTCCTGTACGATATTCATTGTACAATATAATTAGTTCATCTTTCATTAATTATCACATTTAGCCATTCTGATATTTTTTGATTAACTGGTCATACAGTACGATATGTATCATATAATTATTAGTTCAAAAAATTTAACTTCTTATATTATCACTAACTCACTCCCTTGAGTGTGTGTGTGTATGTGTACACGGTTACTAAGCTTAATATCCACCAAATATATGATTTGATTCAAGAAAGATAAAAATACATGAGAATTAAAAATATAAACTCTTCATAGTATACTTAACCCTAGTCTACCCAAACTTGACATGATCAAACTATTAAGTGTACGGTGAAATTGAAATAGTAGTGCATAAGAAAAACAAATATGCAATAATATCAATTAATAAGAGATATCATAGTAAGAAATATAATAATGTTTGTTATCATAAAAAAACATTGGACTTGGGTCTAGATTTGTAACAATTTCTCACTTTTTGATGATGGAAAATATTGTTGGTAAATATCTCAAACATATTTTTGATATTTCCTAACTAGGTAATTTTTTCCAAAATAGTGAGTTTAATTTTTTTATTTTTTGTTATTTTTATATGGTAAACAATGCATAAGTAAAGAGCACACAAATAGTAGGAAAATAAGATATTAATCTTTCCAATCATAAAGTACAACCTACCAATAATAAACTACTCCCCCTTTTGGCATCACAAAAAGGAGGAAAATGTTAAACAAAGACACTAAAAAGAAATAAAAACATCACAAAATGTAGAAGTAAAAATAATACAAATACAGATGAAAATACAAAGCAAGATAAAAGTATAAAGGATCCTGATCAGGTGGAGGTGGTGGTTGAAAGAATCAGTGGATTGAAGTAGATTGCTCCCCAAACCAAGCTATGTCATTATTGTGTTATTGTTGCTGATGTGCTATAAAGTTAACAAATCGAGCCATATAATCATCATGCTGATGTTGCTATTATGCTATGTAGGTGTCAAAATAAGCTTCCCATGCATCAAACCTCTGAACCAGCATATCGTACTGAGACTACTAGTGGACAGGTGCTGGTGCTAGTGCTGGTGTTGGACCTCCCTCTACTTCCACTGGTTCATCATCCATATAGCAAGAATTACAGCTACAAGCATTTTGAAAGATGTGAAAGGAGCTATTGGAATAAAAAATTGGAAGGTGATTTGGCAGGGCAGGGAATTGGAAGCTGTATTTAGATTCAAGAACGAAAGCAATTATGTGGACTAAGATAATATTTGGCTTTCTTTTATGTCTAGGATATCTAACATAAGTTAGATGCTTAAGATATTGAATGGTTGGATCATCTATATTGAAATCTATCTCGGCCATTATGAAGGTAGTCATGGATATAAGAGGTGTTATATTAATTGGATCCCTAGCTTTTGGAATTAAGGAGTTGCGAAGGATATGTTGGATGATTCTAGCATCTTGCACTAAGGTATTAACTTGGGTGACTTGGTATCTAAGATTTGTTTCCCTAAGGGTATATTTAGAAGGGGCCAATCATATTCAGGATTTGAAGCTAGAAGGTGAACGCTTTTGCCAGTTATGGAAAGGTGGAGGAATTCATGAAAATCTTGGTAGGTGATTTTGATAAGGCCTCCCATTTATGTAAGATTGGAAGGTAATACCCTTATGATTGATTCATAGATTAGCAAAAAATTTGAAAAGAATTTCAAAATTAAATGTGTAGGCATGTACGAGAATAAACTGAAGGGGTATGCGAGCAAAGAAAGAGAGTACCTAGAAGTTTAAATTTTCCTAGTTTAGGATCATAAAAGGCATGATCTCGACAATTATGTAGTGATTATAAGCTTCTTCATCCAAGGAGTCATAAAATTGAGGATCCATAGTGCATCAAAAAGAACTTCCTACTAGAGTTTGTAAACTCTTTCCTCTGACCATTTTAGAGAGCAAGATATTTAGGAAGGATGTAAGAAGAGTGGAATGAGTTGAGTAAAGAAATACTTTGAATTTCCTCTCCTTAATTAGAATTTCCATATCATACAATATGATAGAGATATCATATAATACAATTGAGTTCATTCAATTTCATACAGTATGAACAAAATCATACTGGACTATTAGAGACAAGATGTTTGTCCTGAGGCATCAACCTAGACGATCATTGGCTAGTTAGATCATCCAATATGAATAGGTGTTCATACAATACATTACCATATTAAATATCAGAGCAAAATTCAATTCATTTAATGTCCATTTCAATGTGTATCATACAGTACGATCACCATTGATTGATAAATATTAGCTATTGGATGCGCTGTGATTAGTGACCAATTGTGTTTGTGAAGATCATACAGTATGATGTGAAATCATATAATACAATGTAAACAAAATTCAGAAAGTGGTGTGTGATGATCTTGAAAGCACTATAAAAAAGATCCCAAAATAAATCACAAGAAATAATATAAACATTAATATATTAAATTTAACAGCAAAACACACAACACACACACACACACACACACACACATAGATATAGATATATATATATATATATATCAAACTATTTTTGTGAAAACAAAAGCAACACAAATTCAAAAGAAATATATACAAAAAGTTTTTTTTTTTAATCATCCTGATTCAAGCATGAATATGTATAACACCTAGTCTAGTCCTTAAGGTGCTAAAGTTTTCAAAAATTAGGAGTTTTATGAAGCTTTATATCCCCTTTTGTTACATGATATATAATGAAATGGTACCTAAAGTATATGTGTTTAGTCCTTGAGTGTTAGATTGGATTATTTGATATAGAAGTGGCCCTAGTGTTATCACATATAATTTGAATGGTACTTACAGGTAGTCCAAGATATAAGATTATTGTTTAAGCCATAGGACTTGTGCAATACAACTCCCTATAGTTGTATATTCTACTTTAGTGGTAGATAAGGCTACAAAGTTTTATTTTCTACTAGACCAAAAGAGTAAAGATTGTCCTATGAATTCTTATGTTCTATATGTGCTTTTCCTATCAACCCTACAACCTACAAAGTCAAAATCATAATATCCTATGATCTCAAAGGAAGAACTATATCTAGGATACCATATTACTAAGTCTTTGGTTCTAAGAATATAACTATGAATTCATTTAATAAAACTTATGTGGGATTCTTTGGGATCTAACTAAAATCTAGCATAGAGGCAAACCCTAAACATCATATCAGGTCTACTGGCAGTCAGTAAAGGAGTGATCCAATTATCCTTCTATACTTCTTTTGATAATCTAACTTTTTATTTGGGTCCTTATCTAACTAAATATTAGAGCTCATGGGAGTGTTTATTACCTTAGTATTATCCATTTCATATTTCTTAAGGATGTCCTTAATGTATTTTGATTGACTAAGGAATGTTTCATCATCCTTCTGCTTCATACAAAATCTAAGAAAGTAGTTTAACTTTCCCATCATGTTCATCTCAAACTCCTCACTCATTATTTTTGAGAATTTATCACAAAGATTGTTATTTATATTTTCAAACAATATATCATCAACATAGATTTGTACTATGAGAAATTTTCTCCTTCTTTCTTTAGAAATAAGGTGGTGTTTATACTACCCTTAACAAAGGCTCTATCTAGAAGGAATATGCTCAGTCTTTCATACAAGGCTTTAGGTGCTTACTTCAACCCATACATGATTAGGGAATTTTGAGTTCTCAAAACCTAAAGGTTGCTCAAAATATATATCCTCTTTAATTACCTCATTTAAGAAAGTACTTTAACATCTATTGGATATAGCTTAAATCCTTTAAAGCAAGCAAAGACTAAGAGCACTCTAATGGCTACTAATCAAGCTACTAGGTAAAAGTTTCTTCAAAATCAATTCCTTTAATATGATTGTACCCCTTAGAACCTAATCTAGCCTTATTTTTACTATTATGCTAGAGTCATTTATTTTATATAACACTCTGGTCTTTAGGTCTACTCCCCATCTCCCAAACATCATTCTTAATAAATTGATTCAATTCTTCTTACATTGCTATGATCTATAATTCATTAGCTAGGGTTTGATCTATATTGGTGGGTATTATCATAGAGATGAATGCATAATGTCTAACTTCCTTCTTAAGTCCAAGTCTAGTTCTAATACCTTTAGATGGGTATACTAAGATTAGTTGTTTAGGATGACTAGAAGAATATCTCCATTATTTAGGTAGTGGCACATGAGGTTCTACTCTATCTCCTATGGTAATAGATTCTTCCCCTTGAATGACCTCTACTACTTCTTCTTCAAGTTTAGATTCAGAGGTCCTATCTAATCCATCAAATACCACATGGGTAGAATCTTCTAATACTAGGTCCTCTTATTGAATATTTTATAAGCCTTACCTATAGCTACATTTGCAGGATCCCCAGCACCAACCTCTACTTGTGTTGATGGTCCACCATGTTCTGGTTGCACAGGAGGTGGGTAATAATAGTGGTGGGGGAGGGAAAGCGTAGGTATATGAAGCAATTTGTGATATTGGTGGAGGGTAATATGGAATGGAGCTGAATGTATATGATTGAGAGAGGGAATCAAGGATGAAAGTGCTCTGATGACACTAGAAAGTGCTCTGATACCACTTGAAAGTTCGTTAGGGATGTTAAGCCCTTATGAACTTAGTCCCAAGCTAACCAAGAGGGGGGTGAATTGGTATTTTAAAAAATTTCTTTTCACAAAGAGTAAAAACACATAAACCAAAATCACACCACAAAAATAAATGCGGAAATAAATGTGCGGAAACAAGAAAACAAGAACACATGAATTTATAGTGGTTCGGTCAACTCGACCTACGTCCACTCCTTGCAGGCACCCTCCAAGTATTGCACTACAAAATGTGACTCTCCTTTAGCCCCCACGGCTAGGCGGAGAAGCCCTCACAAGAAACTCCTTTTTGCCACCCCGGCAAGGTAGAGAACCTATCTCCTTTTGCTTCCTCCTGAAGCTGGCAGAGAACCACAACCAAAAGCTAACTCCTTACCTCTACCGACCCTTCCACGGATGAGAAACTCTAGACGAAGAACAAGCAGAGCGATCCTTGAAGCAACCCTTGTGAATCCCCTCACAAGCTCCCCCTCACAAGATCCTCTCTCTCTATCCCTCTCTCTCTTTCTCTCCTCAAGGCCTTCTCAGGTCAAGGCAGTAGCCAAAGGTCTTTCAAAACATTGAACAAGAGTTCTTAAATAGAAGAGCTTCAAAGGAGCTCATTAATTGCAAGTTGCCGACTTTATCGTCCAGGCTGATATGTACATTGGCCTGGCCGATCAGTACAAAACTCAAAAGATCGGCCAGAGCATGGCCCTGAATGCACTCCTGGACGATTGAAAATTTTCTTGATCGTCCAGGCCGATCTCACGATCGTCCTGGCTGATCAGTTCAAATCATGGGAAAATCGTCCTGAGCATCGCACTGGATACGAGCTGGCCGATATTTATTGTCCTGAAGTAACTTAAGGTTTTTGACTGGATCATCCTGGCCGATCCTGCGATCGACCAGGACGATATGATCGTATCAATCATCCTTAATTACTCCCTTGATTTCCTGATCAATTAAGGCATAATTTGAGAATTTTGTCCAGACCGATCAATGATTGTCCTGGCCGATAATTTAAAAATACAGTATACCTTAATTGTCTATGGCGACAACTTCTTTCTATTTTGAGCTTATCGTCCAAGCCGATATGTTAATGACGGCTGCCTTAATAAGAATCCTTATTTAGACTTTCTATTTTAAGCCTGATTGTCCAGGACGATGTAAAAATTGTCCTGGCCGATATGAGTAAAAATAGAAAATCAAAGTCTCTCAAGTGTGTGTGTGTGTGTAGGGCTACTTAGCATCAGTCTCTTTGACCATTACAAGAAGACTCAAGAAGTGAAAAACAAAAGTACAGACTGACTCAACCCTAATCCTATGCAATCCTGAACTGGCTTCGTATGTTCGTCCGATCTTCGATTCCTGAAAAGTTAGAAGCAACAAGCTGTCCAAGAAAAATAGTGTTTGTCAATCATCAAAACATAAGCCATGAAAATAGATTTGTAACAAAGGACTCATATAGGTAGGAGTAGGGAAGTACCTAGGAAAGGGTGGTTCTCCAACCATAGGTGGATCTGACTGTCCTTGACCCTGCTCAGTGGGGGACTGCTACTGACTCCCAAGTGATGGTTATGTTATCACTATTGGATAGGTCTCTACCCCTCACCTTAATCACCTTGTCTAGACCTGCTTGGTCCACCACTCAGAAGTTTCTTGCCATAAAACTTTGAAGTGAAGGATCTACGATGAGAATCATCGCCTAAAGTCATCTATAGTAAAAGAAGCAATTAGTAAATTGTTATGACATATAAAAAACTAAATTGTAATAATTATGAAGATTTTCAAAAGTATAAAATAAAATAAAAAATAGAAAGTAGAATATTCAGTTGTAATAAACATGAAGAATTACATATGTACAAAGATTTATATACAAACATGATTTAATAAGAGACATTTATCAAGATTTGTTTACTAACTTGATTCCTAAAAACTACAATTCAATAAGTACATTACAATAAATTTAGTCACTTAAATTAAAAGAACTATTTAGAATCAGAAATTTTTTCATTGCTATCCAAAGTATCTTCACTTTTTTTCTCTTTCTTACTTGAAAAGCTTGTCAAACTCTTCACATCCTCTAACTGTATTTCAATCACACAACCCTAATGCATTCCTCCACTTCAACCATCCAATTTGAATTATGTTGATAATATCCTTATATATTTCACCTTCGCTCTAAACAATATATCCAATATATAAAACATGTACTGTTATTAATGACTTTATTGCCCAAATTCACATTCCCCTCAATAAGTGTATTAATTACTACTAAAATTACACTCCATATATTCATATTTTAGATCAACTGAAGTGGGAACCTTTACACTCTAAGGTATACATCCATAATTTAAGTTTACCTTAAACTCCCTCTCTACTCTTATCAACAAGAATAATATCATAAGCAAAAAAAAAAAAATTAGGGTATAACCTCTTACAAATGTCTACTGAGAACATCTATGACTAAAGCAAAATGATATGGACTTAAGGCTTTCACAAAATCAACCTTTAGATTCAAAGGTTGATCTTCATAATTCAAGTTTTCCTTCAACTCCATCTCTCAACTTATCAGCAACAAAAATAAAAAATTAAGGTACATCCTCTTACAAATGTCGACTGAGAACATCCATGACAAAAGAAAAAAAAACTAAATGCACGGAGGAGATCACATTCGGGGCATTTGCAAGCTGGTTTGATCACTATACGAAATCATCCATTATCGGTAGAAATTTCTAGCGGTCAATTTTCTGATAGCTCTCTAGCAATTTTCTGATGGAAGACAATGAGACAGCTGTTCTAGTGGAAATTTTAGGAAGGTTCTTTTCAGCTTAATTTTTCGGCAGCATTTCTTATAGCTATTCCAGATTTTTGACAATTTTTAAATAATTTAACTAAAATGATTAAAAATTTAACTATTTAAATAAATTAACAAAATTATTTTAAAAAATTCACTAATTTAAGTTAACTATTTCCTTAATTTAAGTAAAAATATTTAAATTAAAAATTATTATTTGAATTAATTTAAAATTTTATTTTTAGGAATTAGTAATTTTAAATGTATTTAATTAATTATTAAGTTAATAATTTATTTTAATTAAATATTAATTTTAATACTTTATTTTAATTAATTTTTAATCTTAAATTTATTAGTAATTATTAATTTTTTATTTTCATAATAAAATAAATTTTATAAATTAATATAAGTTTTCAATTTTGTGTAATTATATGGTTTAAGTATGAAGCTAATAAGATGTATTTTTTGTGTAGAATTATTGGTGGGTGTGTAAAAAAATTTCTAACAAACCCGAAGTTCAAATCTCATGGGATGAAGGCGCGTGGGCAGATGGGCAGGTGGCACAGCACGGTAGCGGCTTCGGCAGCTGAGCGGGCAGCATGGGAAGGCGGGCGAGGCTTCATACAGCGTGAGCGGGGGCATCCTACAGGGGTCAGTCTTAGCAGGGCTTCTGACAGCTGGGCGGTAGCAAACTGGAAGGTTGGAAGGGCTTTAGGCAACACAGGCGTGGGCTATGGATAGCGCAGTAGGGCTTCGGGCAGCTAGGCGGGCAACGCGGGAATTTCCTCCGGGCAGCACAGGAAGGAAGGCGGCTGAGCAGAGCAAATTTTTTTAATTATGTTTTTATTCTTCAGTGGCATAATTCTTTTGAATAACTGCCAAAATTATTTACCACCAAAAAACACCGACAAAAAATTTTTCCTACGCGGGTTTATCGGTGGAAATTTTGTCGTTGGAAAACTGCCAGTAAATTCTAAAATTGCTAGAAAATGATCAATTTCCCTCCATAAAGGCTATCGGTATATGAGATTTTGCTGTAGTGGAGGGCATCGACATCCAGAGTCTTGGACGTAGGTCAGAGTGAGGGCGAGAGCATCGTTTTGAAACCCTAAACAATAACGTGAATAAATGAGGAGAAAGAGCTGAGGAAAATAATTTTAGTTCATTTTTTGGCCATTTTTTGGTAGTTTGAACACACATAAAAAAACACTTAAAATCGGCAGCCAAACTACTAGTAATAGTCATTGTTTAATAAAAAACTATCGGTATATCCGACTGTCAGTTTACTATCGGTATTTCTGGTGATTTTTTATTGAAAACTGGTGTAATTCTGGCGGTTTTAATCGTCGGTATTACTACCAGTAAACAATGAATTTCTTGTAGTGATGTATATATATAGGAAAATCACCAATTACTTGATAGAATTTTCCGGCGGCCTTTCAGGCGGTAAACATTTATTGAATTTTTTAATTTTCTGGTGGCCGAAGAGTGCCGAACATCCACCAAAATTTTATACGCCAAAAAAAGCCAGCAAAAAAATTTTTCACTACACTTGTTTTGCTGTCTGAAATTTTCCACCAAAAAATCTTTGATATTTCTAAAGCCGCCGGAAAATTATCATCTTTCGTCGGAAAAGCTGCTGGTAATAGGTGATTTTGATGTAGTGATATATATAAATATATAATAATAGTATTATTATTATAATAATAATAACAAGACAAACTTCATCCAAATTACTCGCTTTTAAGCATGCATACAAAAAAAAGATCTTCACCCTTTTATATATTACATCAATAAAGTCCTAGATATAATGCAGTAATTCATCATGGTATAATACTTTTAAGGCTTTTCGGTACTTGATAATATACATTTGATTAAGGGCATCAACCAAAGATGTAATTGAGTTCGTTAGTGAAGAGCTTCATTTTCCCCTCATATTATTTGTCACAGATTTAAGTAAGGGGAAGTTAGGAACAAGGAAGAAGAAAGAAACAAGCTGTTGTTATTTCTACAAGCAAGAAAATATATGTAGAACAAGGATACTTAAGTGGTATCTGTAATACATTTGTTAAGAAGTGGCATCAAGCTACCATTCTTTTGCTTATGAGAATAAGAAAAGTTTGACAAGAATGGATCATTTGTAGTATGTTCCCCGATTCGATCACGTCAGACCTCCTTCCTCATACAATATTTTGAGAAATACTTATTTTTAGAGCGAACTGAATCAACAAATTACCAATACAAAACTTAAGAGGAGTTTATCCAATTTTTTTATATATTTTTTGTTTAGATCCGCTTTTAGAATTAAATAATGTTTTTTATATAAAAAACTGGCGTAGTAATGTTGTTGATATGTGCTAATATTTTTCTTTGGTTGTATTTTATGAATTAGAATCATAATATCCTTCCGTAAAAAATGACTTGCATAGTAAGGTTGAAGGGTACAAGGACCTTTCGCAATGTGTTATATATATATATATATATATTATATTATTTATATATATATATATATAATATATATATATAATAACTCCTTTCTAACTACACTTGGTAACTACACTTGTAGTTTTCCTTCATATTAATATCCATGACACTTAGCATCATATTTGTTATGAAGCGGATGCTCTTTGTTCTATTATTAGCTCTTCTTATATTCATTTAAATTGTTTGTCCTTATATGCTTATTCGGATATAGTTTGAGATTAATGCTCTTTGGGATAAAGCCAATCTTTGTTTTGAAATTACAAAATAAGGAGGCTTCTTCAAAAAAAATTGTTTGTTTGCTTCAAATTGAAAACTTAAGAATAATTATTTGCTTATTCCTTTTATTATTATTTGCTTATTCTTTTTACTGAGAATGTTTTGAATAAGTTTTTCTTGTATGAATATTTTAGATCAAATATCTTGTTAAAATAGCTTGACCTGGATTTTCCCTTGTAAGAATATTTTATATCGGATTTTCTTGGGAGAATGATTTGAACCGGATTTTCTTATGAGAATGCTTCTAATCAGATTTTCTTTTGGGATATTCTTGTATATACTATAGCAACCATTCATTATCTTCCTTTAATGGAATTTTGAAAGAGCAATAATTATATACTATTGGTCATTTTATCATTAAAAAAACATACATATGATTAATGAATGAAAGTTTCCAATGCCTTGTTAATTTGATTGACAGAGATTTCAAATGATATTTATAAGATCATGTGGGAATATTATTCACATTTCGAATTTAAGAAAATTGTAAATCTTCAAATATTAAATGCGGTAACTATATTATAAGATGTATACATTAGATTCATTTGGGTCTACACACACACACACACATATATATATATATAATAAAATATAAGTTGAGCTACTATCATACTTAAATCTTTGCATATATGCTATGTTTTACTTTCATGTAATGCCTCAATTATCTCTTGAATAGTAGTAAGTGTAGATCATTCATATGCTTACATTTTTGCATGTTTTATCACTAAGATGGAGAGGCTTTTATGTTAATTCTTGTTCAATTTATCTCATAAATTGGCTGGTTGGAATTTCGATGTAAGGTGATGTTCCAAGTATTTTACAAATGATGTTTGGTTATAGAGTTTATAGGAACATTCATGTCTTAATATTCAAATAAATAGTACTTGAAATGCAACTTCAATGTGTATGGCTTGGAAAGTGACCAATGGATTCACCCCCATTAATTGCTTAATCTCTCACTTACTTTTATTTATATTTCATTCTGTGGGTTCTTTTAATTGCAAGGCTTTGTCTTAATTTCATTAACACAAATATACATTGATGAAAATATGTGTGTAGGCTTTTATTCAAAAACGAAAAAATAAATGTTATTAAAACATCAACATAAATGCAATAACCCCTTCTTAAAATTGAATGTGCATAAATATTTCTTTTCTTAATTAGCTCAAATGGTATGATTATTCATGTCAAGTTATAAATGGTGGGTTTGAATAGTATTCCTTACATAATGTGAATGTCTTCTCTTGAATTGTTTTACTCTAAAGTCTATATGAAAATAGCTTGTATAGAGTTTAATTTATAATTCATCATATTTATATTTGTCACATCCAAATTTGTAATTATAATCTTATATTCATATTAGTTTGCTTGTTATTGCATAAACACTTTTCTTATTACTGAAACTATTATAATTGTTTTCTTATTGTTACAAGTTAGATGTAAATGAAGTGTGACAATTGTAAAATCTCATTACCCATACATTCATGTTATAGATAATTTCATTGAAGTTTTATAATTAATAAGGTGATGCCTTCTAATTCCTCATATCATGTTTACATTTATTATCATTATTAGATGTTATTTTGAATTTCTAATGTATGTAAATTTTGAGATTAAAATGCAATCGGATCCCTTTAACGAGGTAAATATCATAAAACTTACAGCTACTTAGGTCTTAAAATCCATGCATGTGACACTACAGGAAAGTAACGTATTATCGGTGAATTTTCTGGTGGAAAATTCTTAATTTTCCATGGATTTCTAAATTTTTTGGCGGATTTTTGGTGAAAACATTTTCGATAGTAAATTGAGCATTAGAAAAAAAAATTAGCCGGAAAAAGCTTTGGGCAGAAGTAGGCCACCGAAAATTTTTTCAGTGGCTTACCGACGAAAAAACTCCGCCAGAGTAACTAAAAAGAAATTAAAAAAAAAAATCCTTCAGCTGGCCCGCCTGCAAGTGGCCCCTATAACATAATATGAAAATTATATTTTTAAAATAAATTTAAATAAAATATTAAAAATAATAAATAACTAAAATAAGTTATTACATTAATAATTAATTAAAATAAGTTTTAAAATTTTTAATAAATAATTAAAAAATTTAATAACTTTTTATATTATTTAAACATACATTTAAAAAAATTAAATTTAATAAATAATTAAAAGTACTATTTTAATAAATAATTAAATAAGTTATTACATTAACATTTAATTATAATAATTTATCAAATTTATAATTAATTAAAATAAATTATTGTATTTATAATTATTTAAAATAAGCTATAAAATTACTAACCATGAATTATTTTCCTGAAATTTTTAAATCTGTGGGAAAAGTCGCCAAAAAATCCCTAGGTAATCCATCAGAAAAATGCCAGAAAATCTACTTACAAATTAGTTGAAAATATTTCATCATAATCCATCAGAAATCTGCTTGAAAATATTTGACCGGAAAGCCGTCGGAAAATCCGCAGGTAATAAGCAATTTTCTTGTAGTGTGAATAGGATCCCTTTAACCTTAAATCCTTATAGAAACCCGCATTTAATTTTTAAAATCCGATTACTTGCTATTGAGTAGGACTTTATTCTTTAGCACCAAAATTAAGCATTTATAGCATTGATTTTAACACCCCACCTTAAGAATTTTTCCTTTTGATTTTACTAAATCATAATGCATATAATAATATAAATATAGCAATAAAAATAAAAGTGAAAAACCAAACATAAATTAATTAAACTATCAATTATAAATAAATAAATAATATTAATGAATTTAAATTAAATAACTTAAAAATAAAATATAAGAAAATTAAAAGTAAAAAAAATCAAATAAAAACAAATGAAAATTTAATTAAAATAAAATTTTTATTAATTAAAATTCATTAATATGATTCAAGCACCCTTAGGCTTAATTAAAATTTAATTAAAAACTTAAATAAATCAATAAAAATGTAAATAAATTAAATAATGTTTGAATAACAAACAAATCTTAAATAACTCAAACCATATAAAATTTCTTAATTCATTTAATTAAAATTGATTTAATTAAATATTAAACCATTAATTAAAGGTCCGTTATGCTTCATGTTAATTTCTTTGTAGTGCATAATATAATTGAATTTTATGGGTCTTTAATCAATTTTAAATAATAAAAGACTCATATGCATTGCATCTAATTCCTTTTAAATAATACATATACATTAGGTTGGGGGTCTTTAAATAATTCATTGGGTTTGGTATTTATTAAAATATAAGATTTTTAGAGTTGAATGTAAACTAAAGAGTTAAAAATTGGCCTTATGGCTTTAGTCTTCATAATCATTGTGATAATACCATAAATGAATTGATGAAATATAAGTGTTGAATTGTAAATCTTATAAATTAGTAATTGATGAATTAAATTAAATAATAATCAATAATTAAAAATTAAACTTAAATAAATTGGTAATTATTGGGTAACTCGGGCAAACAAGGCATTAGATTAGCCCCAAGATAGGTTAAGTAAACCTCACAGCCTTAGTTGAACAAATGTACATGATTGCTATTCAACATAAATAACCATTAATAATTAGTAATAATACACTTAGAAAGTAAAGCTTTCATACCCTTATGCTTCAGTCTTTATAGGAAGGTAAAGAGGTATTGGATTGAATGCTTAAGAACTTAAACATTTAATCAAAATAAAGAGCTCTGTGTAACCAATCCTATCCTTTTTGGGGGAATGATAGCATTATAATTATGAGCCATAGGACTTGTGTTATTCGCTTTTGCACTTTAAAACTGCTAACTATCATGGTTTTTTAAAATCTAAAATAAAATAACTCAAACAAATAAAATAATCTAAAATCCAATTAATAAAATTCTAAAATATTAGAACTGAATACAAAATCTCTCTTAACCTATAACCAATAAATAACTTCAAATCTAAATAACTTAAATATCAAACCCTTTAGAACATATCAATGCCACACATCCTTTTTCACACACTATAACTTGTTCGCTAGGGCCACTGACTCTAGTCTTAGGCTAGGCTATATTATATTTCATGTGATGCAGGTACCTTTACCTAGAGGTTAACCTCAGTATGTTTATTTATTTTCAGTACTTTGGATGTCTTGACATATATAATTACACTTATGTTAGTGCATAATTAAGTTTTTAAAATATTTACCCTTGCACTATATTCATACATGCATTGCATATGTACATTTATGTTATCTTTTTTTTATGTAAAGAAAAGAATCAAAGTAGAATGTATATAGGCCTGCTTATAAAAGTAAAAGAGCAAAGTACAATTTACATAGGTGTAAATGTACATGTAATGAGTCAATTGTAAATATAAAGTCTCAAGGAGTTATGTTGATTTAAATGTATTTATTTATGCACATATATAGGGTTCCAAAAGATAATTCTCTCTCCTTTGGAGGGCGTTCCATTTTGGAATTATATAAGAAGACCTAGAGCCAAAATATGATAAGCAATTATATTTAAGTCTTTATATTTTATAGGTAAGGAAACCCATGCATGTTGGGGTGGAGCTTGGACACCTTACATTTTTTATAGACCCCAAATTATATTAATATTTCTGAATAAAAGAAATTTTTTTATGGATTTGTTTTATACATCATACATAGCATTACCAAGATTCATTTTCATGTTTTATATAGCCCTAATTTAAATTTTTTAATTAAATCCTTAACTCCTTAGGATAGATACATCTAATCTTTCATGTATAAGGCATTGATTGAGTTTTAGAATGTTAGCTGACTATCCACTCTAGGTAGACATAAGTCTAGATTGTACACCCCTCAGCGTGTCTTCTCTAATCACTAATAAATTCTAAATATATAACTTCTTTCAAAAAGGTTATTTAATTTTTAAACTTTTAAACTCAAATTCTTAATTAAATCTTTAAATATTTAAAATAGTTTAATCCTCATTTTAATCAAGATTGTTCTCTTTAGGGATGTAATTAACTATAGAGGCTTGCCTAAGTCTAGAACTCTATATAAAATAAACCTTAATCTAGATTACTAAAGTTGGGGAAAAAACTTTTTATAAACACTAAATATTATTTTTTTAGTTAATTTCATAATTAAACTGATAGGTGAATATGAATTTTGTCATTCGGGATAAATTTTACATTTTTCGTGTCAAGTTTGATTATGAAAATAAATTATTTCTCTTCTACAGTCAATAGTATAATATTAGTCTATCTTTGGAGGTAGTTCATGTTTAGCTATACAAATTTATCTAAAAAAACACTAAAGTAAATTAGTGGCCAAATAAAAACCCTTTTATTTTGCTCACATAAGAACAAAGGTTGATAAAGTAATAAAGTGATATATAAGAGTGTCGATTCCAAGAGGAAGTATTATGCTTAATTACAACTAAACTATTACTATTTATTATAGATGCATTATTTATCCTACAAAAATTGAATGATTATTTTTAAGTTTTTGTCACTTAAATGAGACTTACAAGAAAATTGGATACTAATAGAAACAAAGTATTTTTGACTAATAACTGCAAAACAACTTCATTTTCATAATATACTCTCAAATTTAGATGTAGATCAAAGTATATGCATCCCTAGTTCTCTATCAAGCTTATAGGGGTGAAAATGGATATTTATAGCTTTTCTATAATTATAATATTTATGTAAAACTTAGAATGTTTAACATCCTATGTCTAGAAAAGCTTACATTCCATTTCAAAACTTCTATTTATTCTAATATTCCTTTATTAAGGTAGTATATCACACAAGATATTAACTACACATATAGCCATTATATGCATAAGAGTCTACATTAGTACTTACTATATGTTTATAGCTTTTCTATAATTATAATATTTACATAAAACTTAGGAGTTTAGTCAAACATAGATAACACTAAAAGTCAATTCATGTTCACTTCATTTCTATAAGAAAAGGATATGGGAGAAATGGAGAATTAGTCAAGATAAATGTCATCAAGAAGGATCAATTGATATTCTACATAATCCTTCTTCCTCCTAGAATTTCTTACATAATACAGGCTAAGATGTCCAAATGAAAGTATCTAACACTTCCCTAGTCTCCATTAGACTTTACTCTAAGGTGGAACTAGTGGATGTCACTCAAAAGTGCAAGACTACGCTTAGAATGACTGAACTCTCTAAATAAAAGAATTGAAAAACTATTTATATAAGTGTAGGAACATACTTAGACACTACGACACTTGACTTGGTAGTTCCATAGAAGTATAATATGAACTAGCACCTCAGCACTTTAATACATGCTTGATGCTTGGTTGACTTGATATGATTAATGAAGTAACGGGCATGTCTTTTGTATAAGTTAGTATAGCTCCTCATTTGGTAACTGCTTTTCCATGGTGCTATAAAAGTTGAGTGCTGTGATGCTTGAAAGCACAATCTAATGCTATGGTTTTATGACGATCGATGCTTTGATGCTCAAAGTTTTGAGACTCTAGTGCTGTAGTGCTAATTTCTGGTGCAGCAGTATTAATAGACATTACGATGCTTGCCTTTGCTCTGCCACATCACTAAATTTTTATTAAATTCTTGAGAGTCTAGAACTATAATGTTAAAAATAGGTGCTTGGGTGCTGTAAATGACCATGATGTTGTGCTATATCTATGGGCGTTGCGGCACTCATTCATCACTTGTTAATTTTTTCCTTTTTCTAAATTTAAACACAATAAATATTTTACAATTAAAACGCAAACATAACTAAAATAACACATTTTAATTAAATTTAAATAAAATGAATTACATAATTTATACTTAATTGTTAATGTTACCTTACACTTGGTTTCAATAATTTTACTTATTTTGTATTTTCTTAATTTTAATTTGGTAAAAAATAAAAAAAGCTTTCATATCTCAATATTTAACAAGTTCTAATCATGTAACTTTTAATATATAATAGTTCTATTTATTTTATACATGTTGATATGATCATTTTGAATTTTCATCATGTATTCCTATTTTTTTAGGCATTTTCCCTAAATTGAGTGATATAAATAAATTATGAAATTTGATATATGTTTAGTGGTTAGATTTATACAAATGGATGACATGCATAACTGATATAGTTTATTAATTGTAGTTATATAAGTAAAAAATGATCATATTAAATTGTCCTATAAATTTCACTATTTTTTATTCACATGTAAATATAATAAGTATTGGAAATGATCGAATAAGTTTAATATTGAGTATGGTTTCAAATGTATACTATGTTATACACGCTACGAAATATGTGATTCATGAAAGGTTGGCTACTATATGATCTAGGATAGTGGAGATATGATACCCTACACAGGAGGGTAAGCCAATGAACTTTTCTTTAAATATAAGTTAATGGTGTGAACTCAAAGTATGATGTTAAACATGAGGGAAATGTGATATAATTTTGAGTGCCGAAGGGCAAGGGGAGATGACTCCCTTGTGCCATGCCACCTAACTATTCTTAGTTATATAAAGTCATATGATGTTATCATGACTTCTATGATTGGTATAGGAAAATGTCATGTTGTATGATTTAATTAGCCAAAACATCTAACTTACTTAACGTATAATATGATGTACTATTATTTATGTTGACATGGAATATTTAAGTTTATTCTGATATGATATTATGACCTCTATGAAATATGATTTTAAAATAATGAATTTAGTCATGATTATACTATATATATGAGTAGCATATTGATTCACTTACTCGAATTATGTTTACTTTTATATGTAGTATCAAGATTTATCAAGTAGATGATGCAAGACTTTACTAGAAGATATGTCTGGTGAGCTTAGGAATTTTTAGTTAGGATTGATCATAATGGAGAAGAATAAAGATAATGCACAAGATTAGATTACCCAAATCTTCATTATCCTAATAAAAAAATATAAGAACGTTCTTAGAGCCAAAAAGGGTATCTAAAAATCAAATTTTGAAAAAGAAGATCTCCTTTTTGTTCCTCTTCACCACATATTTATAGGGTTTTAAAGGGTAATGGGAGGTCTATAGTAAAAGAAAACATATGAATTATACACATATACTTTTATAATGCTACATGCTAATATATGCTACATTTTGATTAGTCCTGGAGTGTGAGTTCTATAATCTTGTGAGTTATTTATCATCAGGTGAGCTTAAGATAGAGTGATTAGGTGTAAAGTGCCGTCTCATAATTTTGGAGAGTAACACAAGTGGATATATGTTAACATACTTATGAATGTGAGTTTGGTAGACTTCATGGGGTGAGAGTTTAACTAGGATGAGCAATGATCTATTTTTTTGTTAAGAGACTTGTAGTTGCCTAGTGTTGGGAAAGATCTTTGAGTGGGTGTGGGCAAGTGGTCTCCTTATCCATATGTGAACTTCTCTAGTGGTCATGATATTTCCTTTTATGTGTTTTCCCCTGTGCAAGAATATATTGTGAAGACCAGGTCATTACCTCTAATACTACCTATGAAGGTAACTAAAGATGCACATTTAGTTCCCTGATTCACTTAGCCTTGAATATACGGGCTATAAAAAGGGTGAGTTATTATATTAATAGAACATACCAAAAAAATCTAGAAGTAAATGTGATTTTAATATCCTCCTTAAGTGTAATCTTAAAATCCCAATTGACTTAATAATGTTGAAGTCATCATGCTATTATTTTTGTGTGATGCTCTTCTATAAATAATATCTTCATGCCTAAGAAGACTAATTTCCATATTCCTTATTATTAAAGAATTGATAAGTGCTTTCTATGAAATAAATCATTAAGGATTCAAGCTCATGAAGTCTCATCTAAGAAGGCTTTCTATATAGGAAGAGTGACCTCATCTTGATGGGAGGATTTGGAGGCAATTGGAGCATCACTTAGGAAAAAAGATTAAATGAGAAAGAGGCACAACACTCAATTGAAACTGGATGGGTGAACATTATTACTGAGGTGTTGGTTGTTTCCTTAGGTGGTGACCAACCCCTAGCTGACGCTTTGATAGTTCACATAGTTGAAATCATTATTGTTAATATGGATAATGTGCCAGCAAGCCTCAAGATGTTAAAGAAATTTTCACACCTTAAGCTTGTAGTGATAGGACTCAAGGAGCTTATGTTGTCATAAGTAAGTTTCTTGGGGACTCTTACTATGACTGGTAAGCACAAATAAGATGACCATAGCTATTTAAGAGTTACCTTCTCTCTAGAGATCCAATAGTTTATATGTACTTAAGCATGTTGATAAATTTGTATAGTGAATATGAAATGAATGATTTAGATATGTGGGAAACCTTCAAGTACCTTATGGGGAATAAGCCATTAGATTAGTCACTATCCATTTACCCATGGATTCTAACTTGAATTTTTACAAGCTTTCCATGATGTTTATAGGTTTTTTTTTATTGTTAAGTGTACTACTAAAGAACCTAATATTGCCAAATCTCCATCACCTCCCACGGATAAACTAAATGATGTTATAGAGACTAATAGAGATATAGATATTGGTAAGCAGGTTGGTCTGGAATAAGGTAGATTTGAAGGGTCCAAGTAGATCAAGGCATCACTGAGGAGATGGTGATGGCAATTCTCATTACATAGGAGGCACATGCTGAAATATCAATAAGCAAGCAATCATGGGAAAGTGCAAAGATAAGCATCTGAAGTCTCTCCAACGTTCATCTTTCAATCTCCCTCCCACAAAACTAATTATGATAGAGGAGGTTATTACAAGACTGATGACCTTAGATTAGTTAATTAATCTCTAGGGTATCCATGAGCCCAATTTTATAAGGGATGAAGTGGTTTACAGGGAGGTCACCAAGTTGTAAATAGTTATGGGAGAGTTGAAGAAGTTCTTTCCCTTACTTGGACACAAATCATGATAATAAGCGATGTTGTGTAGGGCTCAATCATTTAGTAAACAAAGATGGAGAGCTTCCAATCCACTGGTAAGTACCTTCTCGAGTATTTGGAGAGAATAGGAGGTTTCTCAATGATTATGATGAATGATCATGATAATTGACATCTTGGGTTGTAAAGCTTTTTTCAGTTCTCTCCTTTGGATGGGAAGTTTATTATAATATGAAAATGTGTAATGCAATGCAAATGTCCTATTTTAGTATAACTATTGTATGAAATTATTTAAATGTATCATGATGATTGGTTTTTGAAGTATTTAGAAAGAAAAGTCTCTTTCTTTTTCCTTTTTAGAATTTATTGCTCATGCATAGTGCCTTTAGAGGAGAAAATTTCAATGTGAGGAAAAGTGTCAACTCATTCAATTGGTTTGGTTGGCCAATCAATGGTGATTCATCTCGTGATGGTGGCTTTGCCTAAGGTAAGGAAGTGAATGCAACTCAAGGAAGACAAAATATGGGAAAGCCTTTATTGAAAGTTCGTTAGGGATGTTAAGTCCTATAGAACTGGCCCAAGCTAACCAAGAGAGAGGTGAATTGGAAAACTTTAAAACCCAAGATGAAACTCCAACCAAAATCACTCAAACAAAGTGCGGAAGAAATAAATGCCGGAAGCGATAATAAGAAAAAGAAACACACCGGATTTTTAGTGGTTAGGTCAAACCTTGACCTACATCCACATCCCTTGGAGGACCTCCAGTATTTCACTACGATCGATGGAACTCTCCTTTAGCCCCCACAGCTAGGCGAGAGAAGCCTTACAACAAAATCACTTCACCCCTTCCCCGGTGCGGCGGAGTCACCGGGTCTTTGACACCAAAGAGATCTTCTTCTTTGGTGAACTTACCTCGAGACAAGCCTGAATCCGATGGTACTAAGGTGCGAGTTTGCATGGAACAACCGTTGTGGAATCCCCTCCTATAACTCCTTGGATTCCCCCCCCCCTCAGGATCTTCTCTCTCTTCAAACCCACCCTTTTCCTCTCTCCCTTTCAAGGCTCTCTCTTCAAGTTTCCCCCACAAGAACGAAGCTACAATGGGCTGCCAAAGATCACTTACAAAGTGCCTTGCCATAACATAAATAGAAGCTCTCAAAATGAGCTCATTAATGCAAGTTTTTCGAACATTATCGTCCTGGCCGATTAGTTCAAATTCAGCTCACACGGCCTGGGAGATTTGGTATGATCAGAAGAAAATTGGTTTATATCATCCCTGGCAATCTCACGATCATCCCGGACGATTATTTGTCGCGAACATTTAGTTAAAATCGATTTTAATCGTCTGATCATCGCCTGATTTGGTGCTGCCGAAGTCAATCGTCTAGGCCATCGTCCTGGCGATCATAAGATCGTCCGGACGATGTGATCGTATCAAATGCGCATTAATATTTCCAAATAATACCAGATCAATTTAGTGTATGAATTGAGTTTAGATCATCCTAGATGATATAAATATCTTCTGGCCGATTTCCTAAAATAAAGAATACTAAACTGATTATGGCGGCTGATTCTTTTCTGAATTGAGAAATATCGTCCAGGCGATATGTTTATGACGGCTGCCTTAATGAGGATGCCCTAATTAAGGTTTCTGATTTTGGACATTTCGTCCAGGATGATATAAATATCATCCCAGCCGATATTACCAAAAATGGAAATCTTTTAGGGAATAACAGGAAATCCTCCAAGTTACAAATCAATAGGTCCCAACAACAAATACAACGGACTCAAAGAAAAGAAAATATTACAAACTGACTCAGACCTAGTCAACCCAATCTTGAGCTGGTTCCCAAATTGTAGTCCGATCGTGTGGACCTGAAACGTTAGCACATAAGGCAATGTAGAGAAATAAGGAATGTTTTATATCATCAAAATCATAAACCATGAATCGAAACAAGTCTCTTCCTTTTTTATTAGATGGAAGAGGATAAATATTCAATTTGAATTTTTCAAAAAATAAATCATCTCCTTAATTCTAAATCCACCCTCACTAGAAAAAAACCCAGGTTTTTAAGAACAAAAATCAGGGGAGAATACAAATACTTATCTTGTTGTTTTAATTTGAAAAAGTTTTAATTATTGAGAAGTATGGACAACCATTCAACAGCATAGGGTTTCTTTTCCCGGTTCTGGGTGAAATTGATCAAAGAGCCCAAGTAGGAGGAATTGAATAAAGGAGGATAAACCAAAAACACATCTCTCCTCTCTAACGTGAGAGAAACAAAATATTCATGAGGATAATGAGAATATAATTCGTTACCTTCCTCATGGGTGGTTTAAATCGCAAACCAATCATTGATGGTAACTCCAGAGAATTTGACTTAACGTTCTTAGCCCAGATAAATTAGGTTGGAGAGAATTAAGAACAGTAATGGATACATTTTTCAAACTCAGTATCTTATAAACGGCAAAAAGAACTAATTCTTTACCAGATTCACGGGCAATCTAAAATCAAGCGAATAAAATCACGCAGGAAACAACGCAAATCACAATAACTAGTTATGATTCGCAGGGATTAACTTCCTTTCCTATTACAATATACCTCTTAATACCGATTAGTCATTATAGGTTGTCAAATAATTTATTGGATGCTATAGAATCAAGATATATTCACAAGAGCCTACATAGTATACCAAGTAACCTAACCAAAGGGTACTCCTTATATCTTATGCCTCTTTTAGAGCAAAGTCCAAAAGAAGAGATAAGCATGATACTATTGTGGTGTTTATTGGTATTGAGCACTCTGACTTTGAGAATTGCAGGCTCAAATTCGTGCGCTCATCTTTTTGCCCATCCATATTAGAAGTAGAATAGATATTTAATATATGAAATATTGTAGTTCCAAAATTTCATCAAATATCAGAGTACTTAATTTCTAATATATTACGACACTAATCCGGTTATAATATCTCTAGGCATTATTGCATATATTGTTAGTTATTATATGTACCTCTTACCTCTATTTTCTAAATTTAACAATTAAGTGCAAAGACAGGGAGCGGATAAATCTTAACCATTCTCACATCTTAAGTGGCCCAAAGAATATAAATTTTGCTCTGACTTTAGAGAAAATTTATGAGATTATATAGATCTTCAAAATGACGTGGATCTGGACTATCAAAGAACAATTTTAATATAGCTTGACCATATAAAAATGTAGAGGAGCAATTTTAATAAGAGAATCTTTGGTTCACAACAATTCTAAATATACTCATTAAGGAAGATATGAACAAATATTTTATATTAATCAAAAGCTATAGAGAAGTCGGAGGGGAAAAGTGTGGTTAACCCAGTCATTAGAAATAGGTATAATACTGGAAAATTATGAGGGGGTTCGATTTCAAATTGCACAATATATAGCATTTTTTCAGAGGATTAACCTTTTTTAGTAAGAGAGGCACTTAGGTACGTAGTTAATAAAAATCCAAAATAGAGTTATCACTCTCTCTTAATGACATAAGATATTTAGTACAGAGTCAAACATCAAAACATGTAGCCAAAATAGATATAATCATAAAACTATCAGCGACCACGTATAACATAGGTCATATACAATTTGTATTTATATATTAGACAAGTAAAAGTGAATTAGTGAGTGATTAGAGATTAAGAGAGATAAATAATATCATCCGATTAAACAAAAAAAATTCTTCGGAAAAAGTAATTATAGCCAAAATATAACATTTAAAAACCAACAAAAAACCTCTAATAATAATATAAAAACCAATAGGATATTAAGCAACATAACACAACTCATAATAAAGGCGGGTGGAACAGAAAATAAGGAAGAGTCTCCTAACCCCACCTTTCATAAGCAATAGAGCTCCATCTTCACTCACACTCAGATCTATACATCAACTTTATCCATTCCTGGTTATATACCCAGCTAAGTTACTTTCACGTAGTATCCGACACCGAAATCCTGCCACGACGAGTTCATTCATTAGCACCCTTATCCATTATACTTCCCAGTTCAGATACGGTTTGTCTTCGCCTTGGCCGGTGTTATCTTCGTTAAGAAAGAATTTTTTTTAAATTAGGGGTTTGCAACATGGATTTTTTCATATGTTTTCAGGTTATCTCTACGTCGAAAGCAAATTGGGAACGTGTGGAGTATAGTGATATATGATCAGTCCTTTAACCTAAATTTTTACTATTACTTTTTTCCACTTTTGTGGCTTGGTCTTTGTTTGTAGATCTTTTTGTTGATTTTTTCGTCTGAGGATGTTGTCATTGTTTTATCTAATCACCAAACTAAGCCTTTTCTTTTTTTCATTATTATATTCTTCTTTTACGAACGATCGCTTTTTCGCACAGCTTATCCAAAAGTCTGGTTAAAGCACCAAGACCTTGCTCCGGTAGGCAATAGAGTGTTTAGCCGATCAGGAATTATTCAAATATGAATATTGAGCGATTCAATCTTATAGATTCATAAGAAGAGTAAGATTGGAGGAAAGAAAAAATTACACTTTTTTTTTAAAGGATCGGGAACTTATTTAACAGCCGGAGTAGATATTTAAAGAATTTGTGTTATACTTCGTTTTCAAAATTTGAAAAATCTTTTCCCTAAAGCATGTAATATTGATGTTTGACAAGTTTGAGGAGTGAATACTGGTATAGTGATGGACCATGGTCTGAAGATCGTTTCTCAAAATGGATTTCAGGTGGAAAATAATTCGAAGAATCTTGGAGGTGCTTAACAATATTCTAACTATGGATGGGTGGGCGGTGTATTTTTCATAGTTGTTAATTCGTATATGAATGTGCAATTTATGCGCCAAAACTTCCTTACGCGGTAGTGCAACGTGGATACTAACTAATAAAATCATCACTGAGATTTAAAAGTTCTTTACGAGGAAAAGTTAATTTAATAAGCTATCGTCATTCTATAGTTGAGGTAATTTGAGTTGTTCTATATCCCTGTTTCAATTGCTAAAAGGAGGGAATATGCATATTTGGTTAATCTACCATTTAACAATTCGGAAGGCGATGACGTAATAACCTAGTTAAACTAGGTATTGACACATGTGAATAATCATCGATTTGGCAGGAAAATAGACCCATTGTGCTTTAGTTTTTCCATTAGGAGGATGCAAAAGGTGACTAATATGGGGTTTCAAGGAACATAAAGTGGGTGGGGGGCCTCGTGGTAGGTATTGGAATAACCTCTTCCGTTAATAGTTACGGATTAGCCATGGATCGTACAATTCTAAAAGCTTTTAAAAACTTTATTTTATCAAAAACTTGCTCTGATACCACTTTGAAAAGGTATTTGTTATTGTTGGATGTTAATGCTCGGGGCGATAGTATTTCTAGCCCCTTCTTCTCATAGTACTTAACCAATGTAGGCGGGTGAAATTGTGTTTACTAAACCTTAAACCCAAGTGATAACTCAACTTCAAAATCACCTTCAAACAAAAGGTGCGTGAATTGAAAAATAAAAATACGGTGAATCGATAATAAAAAGCAGCAACACAGTAATTTAGTAGGGATAGGTTCATGTCGGAACTATTTGGACTCTATCATTCCACGGGGTCCTTGGAGGCACCCCTCCAAGTTATTTTGCATACTACACTATCATGACTCCTCTCCTTTTGCTCCTTTCAGCATTGTTGCGAGAGTAAGCCCTTAGCATAATATCAACTTCACCTCCCCGGTGTGTTTCGGGATGTTCGCCCGTTGTTCCTCTTTGACACCCATAGATTGTATCTTCTTTATTGTGTGAACTTACTCGAGACAAGCCTTTGAATCCGATGGTGGAATAAGGTGCGAGTTCTGCCGGGCAACCGTGTGGAATCCCTCTACACTCCCTTTGAAGTTTCCCTTCCCTCACCGGATAACTTTTCTCCCTCTCAAAACTCTTTTAACTTTTCTTTTTTTTCTTTTAATTTTTTTTTGTTTTTTATTGTTGTGGGTTTTGCTCTCTACTTTTATCTTTTTCCTCTTTTTTTTTCATCAGGCTCTTTCTGCTCTTTCAAAGTTTTTGGTTGGTCTTTGCTTTGTGGGTTTTTGGTCCTTCTGGCTTCAATAGGAGACACCGAGCTATGGCTTCAATTGGTCTTTTGGTGCTTAATAATTCGACATTACAAATTGTTTGCTCGTTTTGCCTATAATGTCTTTATATATTATGTATACGTCACTCAACAATTCTGGAGCTCATATAGATCGGTAAGTTTTGGTTTGGGCGCGCACCTTCTTTTCGTCCGCCGACTCGTAGGGGCATTATTCGATCCTCATGGCCCGATTAGTTCAAATTTGGGGCATGTTGCTACAATCAGCCTGGGACGATTTGGTTTAACGTACATCAAAAAAAGAAATTGGTTATTGGGAGTATCCGGTTGGTCTGATCTTCACGATTTCATTTTGGGATGTAGTGGTTAAAACTGTATTTAATTCGTCCTGATCATCTGCCCCTTGATTGTGGTGTATAGCTGGTCCGAAGTCAATCGTCTCGGGTTAGTAGGGGCCATCGTCGCCGAGTTTAAGATCGTTCTCCGTACGATGTTTGATCGATGCAAAATGCAGCACATTTATATGATTTCGGCAAAATAATAAACCAATGTAGTTTCATTTAATCGTATTGAATGATTAGTATATTAGGCCTGGACAGATATATAATATATCGTCCTGGCCGATTTTCTAGATATATGTAATGGACTAAATGATATAGGCGTGCTATTTCTTTTGATATGTTGTTAAGGGATAATACTCATCCATGTCAATCATTCTTATGACGGCTGCCTTATGGCTGGTTCTTTTCTGGTTGATGCCTTAATTTAAGATTTTCGTGGCATTTTGGACATATCATCCTCAGGATCGATATAAATAATCATCTCAGTTCCGATTTTTATGATATGGAATTAAAGCCACTTTTAGGGAAACTGCAGGAATATTCTTCTCCTAAGGGTTAGCTATTATCTATAGGTCCAATCAAATATTTAATTATAACAGTTACTTTTCTTGGTTATTCTGTTTTCCAGTCTAACAGTATCTTCTTTTTTGGGAGTTTCGGCTCCTTGGGCATGGGATTGGCTCTGCTTCTCTTGATGCGTTGACTAGACTCTACCTCACTGCTTGTTCGGTGCCATTTCTTCTGGCATTTTCGCCACGTTTGTCCCATCTACTTTTTGAGCCCATATCACTGCACGACTCATTCCGGCTTTATCTTTTTAGCGAGGGCAGATTGGATCATGAATAGAACATAAAGGAGGTTTAAGCTTTCTTTTCATTGCATTGTCATTGTATTTTCGTAGTATGATTTTTGACCATTAATTAGTGTGCTAGGGGAACTATTTCCTTAATGTGATGTTGTGGAGCTGGTATGTAGTGATTACGATTTAGTTTTGTTTTATAGGATTTCAATGACTTTTGGAGTGGGTGAAATTGCTTATTTTTATGAAATG
>NW_021318995.1:8542-11788 GCF_001605985.2 Dendrobium catenatum | reverse complement strand
ATCACAAAAAAAAATTAAAAAAAATACATAAGACCATTAAAATCATTGAACCCTAACTTTTAAAATGCAGTATAAAAAATATATAATTCAAAAATATAACTTTGATCTATTCACTGTACAATCTCAAAAAAATTTTACTTCAAAATTTTATGAAGTTTTAAATAGTTGATGTACAAAAGCATACATTTTCTCGGCATTCAAATATAAATAATTGAATAATACACAAGAACAGCTGCAGTCAAATGACATTTGTCGGTTTGTAGTAGCTACGAGCGTCCAACCGTATGCCAAACCGATTGCTCTTTTCACTATTTTAATAATACAACGTCAATATTAACGTCGCAATGTTCACAGTGGAGAAAAACACAAAATGTGCTGCATTTGGCGTTCGTTGGAGGCTAGTTGCAGCTGCAAACAGAGGATAAACGAATGGCCTAAACCTTAAACCTAAAAACTTTTTTGAGTGAAATGTCTAATAAAGTATGTAGCTTCGTCGGTCATGTCTTCAACAAATCCAAAGATAAAATGCCAACTTAATCAAGCTCACTCTAGGGTTAAATCTGACATTGTGAATACACACTGAGAATCTGTCTGCTGGAAGAAAGAGCGATCATTCTTTGAAAATGAAATGAACGAGAATGATGGACTTAACCTTGTTCAAAGATGATAAACTAGAGGATTGATAGTGCGCCTGAACTGTAATGAGAACTGAAGAAGGAGAGGACAGACACTACAGGAAAATCTGCTATTACCCGCGGCGATAACATGTAAAATCCGAAGGAAGTCCTGGGTTTCCGGCTGATTTTCGTGCGCCGGTTTGGTTCGCGCCTGAAAAAACTTTCCGGCGTTTTTAAGACGCCGGAAAATGTTCCGGCACCATCTCCGGCGCATTACAGGCGCAAAAAATGCTAGCGAAGCCGGCGATTTTCAACCGGAAATTCCGGCGATAACTACGTCGGAAGTTTACGTCGTATTTATCCGCCGGAAATTACTAGCAAATAAAACGCCGTAGATGCGTCGTAAATAAGCTACGGCTTGTTTACGGCGCATAACAGACGCCGGAAAACGCCGGCGGAAAGGACGCCGTAAGATGCGTCGGAAATTTTCGGCGTCCAAATAAATGACGGCATGATTGTATGAATTCGTTGTATCCTCGTTTCCGTCGTATTTCTGACGTAAAATCCGTCGGAAACCTGTAGCATTGACAAAAAAAATTCCTTCCCAGCCAACAATTGCATTTCCACACCTACAAACATAAACAAAAACACTTCCAGAAGATATCTATACACATAACAGATATAAACAACTTCAATATATACTCAAAAACATAAATATCCATGTAAAGATATTGTTCAATAGCATCAAATAACTAAAAACATCACATATTGTTCAATAACACATGTTCATAGAAATAAACAAGTTCATATGACTAAAGTGAACTACTCTGAATCTGTGGACTCCTCCTCAGCTAGAGCTACGTCTTTTCCACTCATCTACTCCCTCATTTTACGCATTTCATCCAACAACTGATTCTGTTGCTCCCGCATCTGCATCTGCATTTGAACCTGCAACTCATCATTTGTTGAACCTGCAAATTTTTTCGCTGGAAAATCTGACGGTAATCTCGTATTTTCCCGTAATGAGAAACCTTGTTCGAAGATGAAAAATGAACCAACTCTGCAAGTTTGATCTGTCACGATTCACAATTTTCATCTCTAGAGCGAGCTGAGCCGTCGGGTCATCGAGCTAGCAAGAAAAAAAAAAGAAAATTTAAATATATATGAAAAATCTGTGTTATGATTTCATTGGAGTCCTGAAATAGAGCTACATTCGGAATAGGCGCAGGCGGGCCTAGGGTGCGGGCATGGCCGATAGCAGCCAGTTCGTCATAATTTTTTTTATTTTTTCTGATGGCACATTTCCTCCATAAATTTTGCTTGAAAATTTTCTAACGGATTTTCCCACCGGTTATTATCTTCCTATACGGTTTTTACCGTTGGAAATATGCTAGAAATTTGTTTTTTCACAGGAAATTTGCTGATTTCTGCTGGAATAATTCACCGAAAATCGAACGTTTTATGTAGTGAATCTTTGAGGTATTAAAATTTCTCACTTAGTTTATTTCAATATATTTAGAAGTTTCTTGATTTGGTGAAATCTAAATACCTTGAAATGAGAAGATCCACCTACAACATGACCAAATACTTACAAATATCGTTATTGGTCACCGTTGTCACCAATTTCATAATCATTGACCTTTGCAGTTGGCGCCACCACTACCGTCAACCCACCATGGTCATATTTCAAATATTGTTAATGTTTTGGTTTCTGATTTGGTCTTTGGGGATTTTAATATGCAATGCTGGAATTTTGGCATTGTGGGGATCCATTTCTGCTGCTCTCACCGAACATTGATGAGTGGAACTAACATTTGGCTGGTTTTCTTCCAGTTGGATGGCCTCACTACTCTTGGTTTCTATCATCCTAGCCTTGCAACTCTCTCTAGTTGCACCTGTTGATTGGTATTCACTTCCGCAAGCTGGCAACCAGGGAAGATCTGCATCTTTTCTCAGATTGGTTGGATTGGTTGATCTTCCTGACACTTCTTAAGCATTTTACTTATGTTGTTAGTTCCCATTTTTCTGAGTCCGGAGTTTTTGTCTTCCCCCCTCTTTTTGGGTTTCTTCATTTCTTGTAATTTTATTTTGCGTCTTTCCCTGTAATTCAGGGTTATAGGTGTTTTTGAATCCCTCTTTTTATTAATATATATGGGCTCTGCTCCAAATTTCCCGAAAAAAAAAACTTTACAATTAACCAAATACAAAAAAATAATACAATAAATGAACTCATAAACTTATTTTACAAGCAGTTGACAACTACATAGTTTTTAGTTTATATATTATATTTAAAACACTCATAATTTTAAATTCCTCCTACAAAATAGAGTTATTGGAATTAGTTGTTGTCATATAGTATTTATAGTAAAAATACATAGTATTTATTCATGTAATATTTTTTTCCATTGTTGAGAATATTCTGTTTTATATATTTCTTTTATTGGTTTTATTCTTGCCTTTATATAGGTCAATTTGTATTAGTATGAATCAATCAAATAAAGATTTATCCTTTTATGATTTATATTAGTACAAAAACAAGAGCATTCTGACGATAGAAATTGGTATAGCAGAGCCGTGGAATTTCTAATAGTCTTGATTAAGTGATCGAATTTTTTGAGAGCTGGTCTGT
>NW_021318995.1:0-3662 GCF_001605985.2 Dendrobium catenatum | reverse complement strand
AAAGCATTCACTCTTCCATCAAAATGGTTGGGACTTTAGAATAAATTTTGGACTCAGTTCAAATCCTGGGCAGGCAACACAGGCTGGCGCGAGCAGCGCGGGAGGTTGGGTGTGCAGGCTATGCAGGTGGGCAAGCTGTCAAGTAGCACGAGAGGATCAACGGGCAACGCGGCAGCTGGGCAGGCAAGCAAATTCATTTTTAATTAATTTTCTCTATTTTCCGATTGCCTTTTTCCGTCGGAAAACTACATGAAATATTTGTCGCCGGAAAATACAGCCAGAAATATTTTTACTACACGGGTTTTACTAGCAGAAAATTTGTCGTCAGTAAATTCGAAAATCACCAGAAAATGATCAATTTCCGTCGAGAAATGCCGCCTATAATATATGATTTTCTTGTAGTGTATGTAATGAAGCTAGTAAATATTTTGACTTAAATCTATGAAGCTATTTTACAAATTAAATAACATTCCACTTAAATTAAAACTATTTGATAATTTGAATTGAATATGCTCAATTAATTGTGTATGCCTACATATGCTTTTTTAGGTGCTTAGCAAATAGCAGGTATTGATAAATCCTAAAGGGAGAATTGGATAGTGAAGACTTGTCCAAAGGTAATCATTTTAAACTCAACAAAGTAGTTTGATGGGAATTGATTCTTAAGAATACACCATGGGTTTTTGCAGGTCCCCCAAGATCTGAAGGACTCTTCCCACCTACTGGAACTACACTTTCAAAGCAACTCGTCATCAATAGAATTCATCAACCTCTCGATAATTATGATTTATTTGTCTAGAATCATAACTTACTCGACTCTACATAGATTGCATAGTTAACAACAACTGCTTCATTTTATGGATCAAATGGGAAAGGATTAAAAAGCGAAGACACAAAATTAGCCAACATTAGATTGAAGAAGCAAACTAGCTAGTTTGACAAAGCATATTGTGATTGGGATTGGCCTAGCACCCATCAAACTATGTGAGAGTGCATGCTAAGTGCCTTATGACAATTATGATTTCCAGCAGAGAAGAGGTGGATGTGTTTTCATATTTTATGGAAGTAACTCAGTTTATGACACGCTTATATTCAAATTTTGAATTAAAGTTAACTCATTTAAGGGGACAGGGGCATTGCCAAAGTTAACTCATTCTAGAATCATAACTTACTCGAAATTTGAATATAAGCGTATTATGATCTTTAGACAATTGCCCCAACATAATTAAACACATTATATATGTATATATGTTATTATTAGAGAACGATGAACTAAATACAAAAAGAAATAGTAAAGATAATCTAAAAATATTCTTACAACTAAAATTTTAAGAGAAAGCGTACAACAACGAAGAATATGAATAAATAGGGGTCATGAAGAAACGTCCTCGGAACAAATTTTGATTGTAAGGATATTTATGAAAAAAAAAAAATCTACACCTTTACTTATAAGAGATAGGAAATGGAATGAGGTGGTCATTACAGGGTTTCAACTTGGTTCAAGTAAAACACGTGGTGCATTCTAAGGAGAGAGAAAATGGTGCTTGACATAGATTTTAACTTAATAATTTAGAAGCTCTTATTGGTCTATTCCCACTTTATGATTTTTATGTATTAAATAATTTGTAGATTATGATACTAAATTTTTTTTAAAATTGTGATCATAGATTTAAATCAAAATATTTACTAGCTTCTTACATAAAATATGATTTGTAATTGATTGTTAAACTTAATTTCCTCCTATATAGGACTGCAAAATGTTGTCTTCTATTTTCCGTATACTTGCAATCATTAATTTTTTGTATCGTTATTTTCTAATTCTAAACATAAAAAAAAAATTATGATATTTATTTTCCTTGACTAATCAAGAAATTAACTTAGGCATATGTGCATGACAAGATTTCTTGTGCATATATCTCAATATAATGTTACTCTCTATATTACTCTTTCACCATATTGTTGTTGGATGATATCACTCAACCTTTTAATGGAAAAACAACATCGATCACTAGCCTTCACTTCATCCTTCATTAAAATTAAAGATTGATGGTCAATGTCATTTAACTATTTATTTTTTTAAGGGACATTTTATTTATGTATATTAGAACTATTAGAATTATTTATGAGTGGTTTTGTTGCAAATATTGGTAATAAAAAGTAAACCAAATGAAGGTGGATTTTAATTCTTGAATATTTCCTTGAAAGAAAAGCAAATGCAAAGTAATCACTACATGAAAAATGCTCGGTACCGATGGTGGATAAACCGTAGACACTATCCACCGAAAATTCTTAGGAGGATTTTTCGATGGATTTCCGGCATAATAATTACGATGGATTTCTGATGGACTTCTGACGGATTTTAAAATTTTCTAAAAAAAATAACAAAATATATAAAATTTAAAATGAAGAATTAACTAATTTAAATTAAATAAGTAAAATAATTAACTAATTTATATAAACGAATAATATTAACTAATTCCGCCCATTGCCCAGCTACCTCCCCAGGCCTGCCTGTGCCCATTGCCCAGCTACCTCACCTGGCCTGCCCGCAATTGCCTATGCTGGTTAGCGAGTGGAGCGTGTAGGCAATTGCGGGCGGGCCAGGTGAGGTAGCTGGGCAATGGGCACAAGCAGGCCTGGGGTGCGGGCATGGCCGATAGCAGCCAGTTCGTCATAATTTTTTTATTTTTTCCGACTGCACATTTCTGCCAAAAATTTTGCTAGAAAAATTTTCTAACTGATTTTCCTACCGGTTATTATCTTCCTATATGATTTTTAGTATCAGAAATCTGCTGGAAATTTATTTTTCTGCAGAAAATTTGCCAATTTCCACTAGAATACTTCACTAAAAATATCCTCAAGCTTGAGCTGGCAGTGGGTGGGGGGGTAGATGCGGGTTAGCGAGTGGAGCGCGTAGGCAATTTGCGGGCGGGCCAAATGAGGTAGCTAGGCAATGGGCGTAGGCGGGCCTGGGGTGCGAGCATGGCCGACAATAGCCAGTTTGTCATAATTTTTTTTATTGCACATTTTTGCCATAAATTTTGCTGGAAAATTTTTCTGACAGATTTTCCCACCAGTTATTATCTTCCTATACGGTTTTTACCTTTAGAAATCTGCTGGAAATTTATTTTTCTGTCGAGAATTTACTGATTTCCATTGGAATAATTCACCAAAAATCAAACGTTTTCATGTAGTGAATCTTTGAGGTATTTAAATTTCTCACTTAGTTCATTTCAATATATTTAGAATTTGCTTGATTTGGTGAAATCTAAATACCTTGAAATGAGAAGCTTCACCTGCAATCATGACCAAACACTTACCTTAATAATTTCTATTGTCATAATTATAGTTCATCATCCTCTCGAGCTCGTGCGCTCGAGCTCGTGCGCTTCTCCTCTGGCGGCTAGGGCTCCGGCTTTCGCCCCCGTCGGCGGGGGTTTCCGATCCTTCTCTTCAGGAAAGTTTTCGTCTCTCTTATTTGTGTTATTGGGGGTTGTTTGTTTTTATTTTCTTCCTCCGATCAAATTGAGAGATCCCGGTTTTTTCGGGGGGATCTCTCATTCTAAATCTTTCCTTCAAGCGTTAGCTGGATCGTCTTCCTCTTTTCCTGATTTGAGGCCTTCTAACTTTCGTGGTCTACCCTCTCTTTGGGTTTCTGATGA
>NW_021318994.1:69486-70796 GCF_001605985.2 Dendrobium catenatum | reverse complement strand
TCATCTAAGACAGAAAAAGAAGAAGAAGTCACTAATGTTTGCCTGCTGGCAGATAATTTGGATCACTCAGATCAAGAAGAGTTATGTGACTTAACCTATGATGAATTATTTGAAGTTTCTGAACACATGCATGATGCATATAGAAAAATGAAAAAGGTGCATGCTAGTTCAAGAAGAGCTCAAGAAGGAATATGAAATCCTTAGGAAAGATCATGCATTAATAGATGACAACCACATGATACTACTTGATGAATATGATGACTTGAATAAGAATTTTGAAAATCTAAAATCATCCTATGCTGAACTTGAAAAGAATTTAAAAATTTTAAGGATGAATCTGAGAGCAAATCATATAAAATCAATTATACCAATCGAATCTTGGAAGATATGAATTCATTTTACAAACTAACTATAAGAGCTCTCGAGGATAATAGGAAACCCCCCAGACTTGAAGATTTTACAAATCCTAAATTCATGAAATCCCTTAGAAGACAATCACAGGAAAGAAAACTTAGGAATATTTTTCCTAATGTTAAATGTAATAATTATGGATTTTTGGGACATATAGCTCACACGTGTACTTTGAAGATGAAATCTAATATGGTGTGGAGACTTAAGATGCATAAACCTAGACATATCATACATACATCTGATTATAAATTGCTAAAAGGTGAACCCAAACTTGTTTGGGTTCCCAGGTCTAACATTTGATAATTTTGTAGGATTGCTCTCACACAAGACCTCGTGAGAGCATATGGTACCTGGATAGCGGATGTTCAAAGCATATGATTGGAGATACTACTCAATTCATAATGCTAAAAGCTAGGAATGGAGGCAAAGTTACACTTGGAGATAATAACGCAAAGAAAGTGGTTGGATCAGGTATGATTGGAAATTTTAAAATTTTTTTTATAGATAATGTTTTATTGGTTGAAGGCTTAAAGTATAATTTGTTAAGTATAAGTCAGCTATGTGACAAGGGATATAATGTGAAATTTTTACCTACTAGCAGCATGTTAAGCCTAAATGGGAAAGAAGTTTTAAATAGAAAAAGGGTAAATAATGTTTACATGCTAGATTTGAATTCATTACATACTCCTATTGCTTTTTGTTTAAAAACTGTATCTGATGAATCATGGCTTTGGCATAGGAGACTTTGTCATTCTTGTATAAAAAATCTTAGAAGAATTAGCCAAAAGAACTTGGTGAGAGGTATACCAAAATTAGACTTTACTAAGGATCATCTTTGTGATGCATGTCAACTAGGAAAATAAGTGAGGTCCTCTTTTAAGTCCAATAATGATCTTATA
>NW_021318994.1:55830-69386 GCF_001605985.2 Dendrobium catenatum | reverse complement strand
GGGATATTAAAATGTAAAGCATGCAAATAGCAACTATCTTAACATCCCTCAGGGTGGATGCAGTCATATACCCCTCTGCAATCCTGCAGCTGTCCAAGTGCACTCTCACTCTCAAATCCCAAGAAACTCTCTCAAATACTCTCCAAGTACACTCTTAAAAAAAAATCACAATAGAAGTTCATAGGAGTTTTATATCAGTCAATTTTTAGGACTTTAAATATTAAAGCTAGGAAAAATCATCTAGAAAACTAAAAATTTAAATTTGACCGTCTTGGATCATACAATATGATAGCATATCGTATGTACGATTAGTTAAAAAATTACTCGTACGATCCTGTATGAACCAATTTTCATGCTCTAGCATTTGTATGTATGAACTGCCATCATACAATATGATCAATTCAAAATTAAACCAATTTGTCTGGTATGATTTTGAACAAATGCATTTCATACACTAGTCAATATACTATACAAACCTAATATTATACAGTACGATTAGTTTAACCAAATCATGTTTTATTTGGTACGAAAATAGGTAAGTTCATTTTGTACTCAAGACCTCATCTGTACGAAACTAATTTCGTACAATATGAACAATTAAAAACTTTTATCGATTCATATGGACGAATTAGTATGCAACCTTTTTTTACTCTGGTTGGTATATGTATAAAACTCATTTCGTACAATACGATCAATTCAAAAAATGGTGAATTTGATTGGGACAAATTGGTACGTAGCCATTTTATACTCTGGATGTCGTATGTATGAATATAACTTCATATAGTAGGAATAGTACTTGGAAAATTTTCTAGGCATGAATCGATCAACTCCATTCTGGAGAAATACTCAGGTCAAATCATCTAGTATGATCCCATGATTATATAGTATGATTAGTTTTAAAAATACAAGTTTTTACACTCCCCTAATATATGTGTGCATGTTTACACAATTACAATCACACTCTCTCAGACTTAAGAAAAATATAAAAAATACATACTTCAATTACAATAAACCCTAATCTTATATATCTTAAAGTCTTCAGCAGTCTGGAGTATGATTTTCCTGAAATATTATAACACACAAACAAAATTTCTAATTTATGTTAGGAGAAACAGTAATCAACACAATAAGATTTTAGAATCATCAAAAACACATGATATAAAAACATAATTTTGAAAACTAAGTTACAACAATCTCTCCCTTTTTTATGATGGCAAAATAATTATCATTTGAGTTAACATAGAAAGTAAATTTTCTCCTTAGCTCCCCCTAAATGAATGACCAATTTAAAAAAAAAGGGTTCCCATGAAGATCAAAAAACACAAACCTTAAAATTACAAAGAAACAAAAACTACTAAAACTAAAAATTACTTCAACAAAAACACAAAAAAAAATACACATAGTACAAAAAATATATACACATAATACAAATACATCAAACAACAATCAACAACATCAACAATCAACAATATCAAATAGTATTATGACTCCCCCTTTTGATAACAATAAAAAAGGAAAGAATAACTTGAAATGAAAAGTATCAATGGATAAACCAAAAGAGTTGAAGAAGAAAAATATTTTAAACTAATTACAAATACTAAAAAGAAATTTTTTAAGTTTAAATAAAATAACAAGTAAGATAAGAAAAGTTAATCATGTTCACTGTTCATTCTAGACAAATTAAATAAAAATATTATTGTAAAAATAATAAAATAAACATTAATTAATTTCTAATTCAATAGTGAAAATGATTATCAATTATATGGATTTGGATTAGAGATAGAATGATAACGGAAAGAACAATATGAATTTTTCAAGAAATTGATCTCCTAAAAACATAAACATTTTGTAAGGAAATTAATTTGTAGAACAAAGTTATTGAAAATCATGTTCTAAAGATCAACCACAAAAGATTTTTCTCTAAAAACATAAACATTTTAAGAAGTAAAATTTTAATGCATGTTAATAGAACATTCCATCATGTCATTTATCATCCAAAACACATAAAAACTCCTTTTTCATTTAAGATCACATCATTCCAGAAATAAAAGAACACTAACACATGAAAACATAGAAAATACATTTCAACAACAAACACATAAACTCATTAGGAACTACAACACAGTTGTACAACTAATAATCAGAGGGGCCTTGATCTGGAGGATGTGGTGGATTGAATATTGAAAAGTAACTATTCATCATAGGTACATTGGTGTTAACCGAGTAAAATTACACTCGGATCTAACCTAAGTTCTCATTGTATTTAGCGTCCTATTGATTCAAGTGATTCTCAATTTGATTAAAGTATTAATCAAAATGAGTTTCCATTATGTTGAAGCACTAGACCCTTTGTTGGTAGAAATTTTGGTCGGGTCCAGGTGCAGGGGCTAGAGTAGGAGCTCATTCTTCCTCAGAATCATCACCCTCAAAACTTTGATCTTGCCTAAAGAGTTCCCAAAAAGAGGCATCAGTAAAGTAAATAGGGAGTTAAGTGGGAGGACCAAGATGTATAAGATTTTACTTCTTCTCTAAGATATAGGTAGCTAAGTGTCCTAGGGCCACATTTTTCTTTCTCTTATTATGAGGAAGTCCAATATTGAAAAGTTTGTAAATATAATCCATGATGATTTGGTCTTCATCAAAAAGTTTTTTAGTCATTACCAAATAAGTGACTATAGACAAAAGAGGAGTTAAGTTTATATGATCACCATATTTAGGAATGATAGAGGTTCACAAGACATACTGGATAATCCTAGCATTTTGATTAAAAGAGTGCATACATGATAGATGACTCACATGGGCAACACCTCTAAAAGTCTGATTTATTTCTGACCAATCAAAGTTGGCTTTAGAGGTAAGGGTGTGTGCTCTAACTCCTTGTGTCCTTAGGTAGACGAAGTTTCCTAAGTCTTCCTTAGTGATTTCTACTCATTTCTTGAAAATATAAGAATTAATCCTATTGTGGTTTTGGTTTACCATCATGTTAGCCAGAGAAATTTGAAAGGTTTCTTTATGAAAGGCATATATTATAGTTAGGATAAATAAAAACTGGGTTGAGGCAAATAGGGGCATGTCACAAAATTGATATCACTTTGAATGAGGAATTTATAAGGGATTAATTTGGCAGCAAAATAACTATGGAAGGTATCCTCATTCTCTTTGGAAAGAAAGTTGTCGTCCCTTTCAGATCGAGAGGACAATCCCTTAGACGTGCAAGGTCATTTGCTACTGCTACTAATTCCTAAGATTTGAACTCTAGAAGGTTTGGAACGGATGAGAATGAGAAGAAAAATTTATCCAAAGAACCTTTTATTTAAAGAAAATTGACCTATCATAGAGTATGAAATTTTGATCATACGAATGGTTTTAAAATAATACAGGGCGAAAACATTTTAGCACATACGAACAGATACAGCCAAAAATGAAATAGCTTTTTGTAAAATGCCATTTTCAAGGCATCCTTTCATACAAATGTTTTGACCAAATAATCATACAGACGAACACGTGTTCATCCAAGATGATCATAATATTAAAGATCATTTTATGATGGTTAGGTTCATCCCATAAGAAACGGACAACATGATTATACAGATAAAATGCAATTTTTTAAATACGACCTGTAATTAATAACTAACTATTACTAAAAAAATCGTATAGATGAAACAACACATATCATATAGTATGATGACATCATCATACAATATGAAAATTAATGAAAAACTTAGTTTATTATGCTCAACTCAAAAACCTAACATGTACATGCTATAAAATTTGTACAATATAAAAAAAACTTTGTATAGTATGAAGAATAACACTTAAAATAAGACATGTTGAATAGAAATTCTTTTTAAAAACTAATCACCTGAAATCTAATGACATATAAAATTGAGAAAAAATGAATAATAAAATCTTAAATGAAAAATAATCACAACAATCAAAATAAAAACACACAAACGAACAAACTGTAACAAGTAAACATAAAATAAACAAACACATATTCACTCAATAAATCAAGTTTGTAGCATTTTAATCTAAGCATTAAGGTCATTCACACATAATCTGGTCCTAAAAGTGCTAAACATGTCAAAAGCCAATAGTTTTGTGAAAATATTTGCAAGTTGATTATTAGTAGCAATGTGATGTAATTCAATTTCTCCCTTAGCTACATGATCTCTAATGAAGTGATGCCTTATATCTAGATGCTTGATTCTAGAATGTTAAATAGGATTCTTTGAAATGCATATAGTACTAGTATTATTATAGAAAATTGGAATTACACAAATAGAAAATCCTAAGTCAATTAATTATTATTTTAACCAAAGAACTTGTGCCACACAACTACCTAAGGCAATGTATTCTGCTTCAGCTATAGAAAGGGCTACTGAATTATATTTTCTATTAAACCAAGAAACTAAAGAGTTTCTTATGAATTGACAAAATCTAAATATAATTTTCCAATTAACCCTACATCCTGCAAAATATGAATCAGAACATCCAATAATTTTAAAAGAAGAGCTATGTTTAGGATACCAAATATCTAAGTTTTGAGTTCCCAAAAGATATTATAGAATTCTTTCAACTGATATCAAATATAATTCATTTGGATCAAATTGAAATCTAGCACATAAACAATTACTAAACATGGAATATGGTTTGCTAGTAATCAAGTAAAGCAATGATCCAATTATTCTTAATTTATTTTAAGCAACATATTTTTGTTAGGGTCCTTATTTAATTGCACTAAGGAACTCATTGGTATAGTCACTAGTTTATTATTATTTGTTTTATATTTCTTGAAGATGTCCTTAATATACTTCGATTGATTAAGAAACATTCCTTCTTCATTTTGCTTTATGATAAAACTAAGAAAATAACTCAAATATCCCATCAAACTCATCTCAAACTCACTACTCATTATTTTTTTAAAATTATCACAAAGATTTTTATTGGCAGATCCAAACAAAATGTCATCAACATATATTTAAATAATGAGTATGTCATCTCCTATCCTTTTCAAAAAAAGAGTGGTGTCCACACTTCCTTTAACAAATGATCTCTCCAATAAGAAAGTGGTTAACCTCTCAAACCAAGCCCTAGCTGCTTGTTTCAGTCCATAAAATACTTTTTTTTTTTAATTTAAAAATAAGATTATGGAATTTAGAATTTTCAAAACCTAGAGGTTGCATAATATAAATATCTTGTTGTATTATTCCATTTAAAAAGGCATTCTTAACATCCATTTAATACAATTTAAAGCCTTTAAAATAGGCAAAGGCTAGAAAAACTCTTATTGCATCAAGTCTGGCTACAGGGAAAAAAATTTCTTCAAAATTAATCCCTTTTATTTGATTATACCCCATGGCCTCAAATTTTACCTTATTTTTAATCACAACTCCTGAATCATTTATTTTATTTTTGAACACTCACTTAGTTCCATCAATACTTTGATCCTTAGGCCTTTAAATTAATTCCTAAACATCATTTCTTACAAATTGATTCAATTCTTCTTACATGGCCAAAATCTAAAATTCATCTGAAAGTACTTGATTTATATTAATGAGTTTAACAGTTGATATAAAGGAAGAATGGTTCACTTCTTTGCTAAGTCCATGCCTAGATCCAACACCCACACTAGGTTCACCTAAAATCAATTCCATAGGGTGATTCTTAGAAAATTTCCATTCTCTATGCAAAGGGTTTCTTTTTTAACATTTTCTTCCAAATTTTTCTTTCAATTCCTTAGGAGATATTTTGAATATGATCTTCTTCCAACCTTGACTCTTTCGAAATGACAGATTCATCAAAAACTACTGTTGCAACCCATGAACCCGAGTTTGAGATTTTGATGATGACAAATAATGTCGTTTGAATCGTCTATTCATTGAATATTATTTTATTTGCTATTGTCCGTGAGTACTAACATTTTAGGAAGATCAAAAGCTACTCAGGACGATAGGAAGACTCAAGAATGGGTAGATTAGGAATATGAGTCTGCAATGTATTTTGTTGATTTTATTTTATTTTTATTTTCTTGAGTCTGGCCACAAAATGCATAAAAGTCTGAGCAACCATGCGCACATACAAGGGGAGAGTGTTTTTAAATGAAAAATTTAAAGTTTTTCTTTCTCTGTATATCGTACTGTACGATGTTATTTCATACTGTACGATTAGAGCTTTGTACGATTCTGTGAATAGATCGTACCGTATGAATATATTTGTACTGTACGATATGTTCAAAGCCAAAACCCTAGCAGCCGTTTTAACTTAAGTTATTTTCTGCTGCTCGTACTGTACGAAACTCTTCGTACTGTACGATTTTATTTAAATACTTATTTAATTTAATCCGTGATTAGTGTAAGAAATTCGGGCTTAATTATAATTTGAACATCGTACTGTACAAACCAATTTGTACCATACGATGAACAGAGACGAATTATAATCGTCCCGAAGATCATCCCGGACGATCTCTTCAATTTTGTCTCATCGTACTGTACGATGTCAATCGTACCTTACGATGAACAGAGATGATGTTTGATCGCCCTGACTATCATCCTATACGAACAGAATTATTATGGATTGTACCGTACGATTTATAATTGTACTGTATGAATATTTTTGAACTGTTCGTACCACTTCATATCAGGACGAAGTCTATTTATACATATCGTACTGTACGATTAGAAACCATACTATATGATAGTAACGGCTGCTTTTGAAATCTCATGGATTTTGGAGCCCATTTTGAGGTGAAAAACTTGTCATATTTTGAGAGTGTGAATTAGAGAGGAGAACGTGGTTAGAGAGGGATTTCGAGGGAGAGAGCTCTTGAGAAGTTCTTTAGGGTTTGAGAGATGAAGGAGAAGGTGAGTGTTGTGAGGGAGAAGAGGTGCGAGGGAGATCACACTGTTGCTCCAAACTTGCTACATCTTGCTCCTCCTATGGCCCTAGAAGAATTTATGGGAGGATATTTAAGGGGAAAGGCTCTTCTACATCCGTGACCTCGAGGTACTCTGCCTTCTCCAGGAGAGAGAAAAACGAGAAGGTTCTCTGTCGTCGCTAGGAGGGTGAAAATTGAGTTTGGTACTCTGCCACGCCGGGTTGGTGAAATGGAATATTGTAAGGACTTCTCCGCCTTGCCAAGAGGGGCAAAAGGAGAGCTATTGCTTGTAGTGAAATACCCGGAGCGGAGGACTCCGGGGAGTCCGTAGGTCATGGTTTGATCGAAACACTATAAAAATCTTGGTGTGCTTTTTCCTTATTGTCTTTTATTACTGCGTGCATTTTATTTTTCAATATTTGCTTGGGAAAATTTGTGAAAAAAATTGTTTAAATTTTCATGTTAAAATTTTAAAACATCAAAAATATTAGAACTCCTGGTTAGGTTTTAACTATTGTAAAAAAGTTTTCACAATTCACCCCCCCTCTTGTCTATATAGTAATTTCAATTGGTATCAGAGCCTGTTTTCAAAAATAGTATTTTAAAAAACCTTGAAAAAAATGATCATGTTGCATTTTGATAATCGTAACACTGCGGAGGGTTATTCAATAACCCGTCCACCACTCTTTGATAACATTCCGTTTGATTTCTGGAAAATTAGAATGTCTAATTTTTTATAATCTATTGATTACCGCATGTGGATGTTATTGAATGATGAATATGTTGCACCGTTTAAAACTATTAATGGATTGAAAACTCCTATACCTTTTAATGAATGGAGCAATGAGGATAGGGATTTAGCCCAACTAAATGCTAAATGTTTAAATTATTTTTTCTGTGCATTGAAGTCTGAGGATTATATGAGAGTATCTACCTTAGCCAAACAAAGTACATTAAGGATATTTTGAAAAAATATGAAATGGATAATGATAAACCCATAAACACTCCAATGAGCTCAACAATTCAATTAGACAAAGATCCTAGTGAAAAATCAGTAGATCAGAAAAAATATAGAGGAATGATTGGGTCCCTTCTTTACCTGACTGCTAGTAGACCGGACATAATGTTTAGTGTGTGCCTCTGTGCCCGTTTTCAAGCTGATCCTAAAGAGTCGCACTTAACTGCTGTCAAGAGAATTCTTAGATATCTACTAGGCACCCCAAACTTAGGAATATGGTATCCTAGGAACAGCACTTCCTTTGAAATCCTAGGGTACTTAGATTTTGAATTTGCAGGATGTAGGATAGATAGAAAAAGCATCTCTGGTACCTGCCAATTCATAGGACAATCATTAGTTTCTTGATCCAGTAGGAAGCAAAACTCAGTAGCACTTTCCACAGCCGAGGTAGAATATATTGCAGTAGGAAGTTGTGTTGCATAAGTACTATGGCTAAAATAATAAATTCTTGATCTTGGCCTACCTGTAGGAACCATTTCAATCATGTGTGACAACACAAGCGCAATTTGCATATTTAAGAACCCAATTCAGCACTCTCGAACAAAACACATAGACATTAGACACCATTTCATTAGATATCACGTTGCTAAGGGAGATATAAAATTGCATCACATCGCTACAGGAGATCAATTACCTGACATATTCACAAAACCTCTAGCTTTCGACACCTTTAGCACCTTGAGGACTAGATTAGGTGTCATAGATATAACTGCATAAAAAAAAACAAAACAAAACAAAAAAATTAAATAGGGCTACTGATCATCATACACTCACTACACATAAAGCATCAACCTTGACTTTATAATATCGTACTGTATGATACACCTATCGTACTGTACGGTATCCTATAATCTACACAGAACACACCAATCGGTCAGTTTTTTCTCTGTTGATCGTACTGTACGACTTACATCGTACTGTATGATAAATTATTGTTCATCATACGGTACGATATCTCTAATCCCACGTCAGCGACCGGATTGGGATGAATTTAAGCGTGCCGGTACGTTATTATTGCCAATTATACTGTACGATGTACACACCTCGTGCTGTACAATCCACCTCAGCAAACGGATAAGAACGAAATAAAGGGGTTCAGTACGATATTAATGTCATTTGTACTGTACAAAACACCTATTCGTACTGTACGATAAGTTTGTTCAAAAGTTGTACTGACGCCCTTGGGACGATCGATATTCCTCTGATCATACCGTACGATGCTTATCGTCCTGTACGTTTTGACCTCCTTTTCCCAGTACGAACCGTCAGAGTAATTATTACCATATCGTACTGTACTATGTACGATCGTACTGTACGATGTGTAGAAAACTCTATAAATTGGGTGGGTAGGCCGAACTCTTCACTTGCACTACACTAATCAATCCACTTAATTCCTTCTTACCTTGCACTCAGCCTCTACACGATGTCTGGTTCAAGCCAGAGAGGTCGTATGGTAGTGGGAAGCTCGTCTTCCACTCGCCGCCATAGCACTCGATTCTTAAATGCCAAAAACGAGGATGCATACCACAAGTTCAAAGCCTGCAAAATCACGCCCTCCTGACTGCTAAATTAGGAGGCTCTGAACTTCGAGGTAATGAACCTCTTTGCTTCCACCACCCTCCAATTTCTTCTCACCCTGGCATTCCCTTACAATTCTGAACTCCTTCTAGAATTCTTAACCAATCTGACCTATACTGTCGACAACCTCACTTTCCACTCTTTTGTTTGTCGTCAAAATGTTGAAATAACCAAAGCTGACATCGCCAAACACATTGGGCAATCTACTGAAGGGCATATGGTTTGTTCTTTTCTTACAAACAATTTTGATTAGAGCGACGTTAATCGAGTCCTTGGAACGTTGCATTCTATCAACACCAACCTATCGTTTCTTCACTATATAGAAATGCGCGCATAATTCAACATGTCCTTCGTACCTCCATAATACCCAAAGGTGGTGACCGTGTCAACGTGACACCAACCTATTTTTGACAAAGAAGAAGGGGAAGATACCCCGGCTGCAGCTCAAGCACGTCCACGATGACATGCACCACCCGAGCACCTGCACCTGCTTACCCTCACGACGATCGGGTCGAACGCTTCGACCAACTTCAGACTCGTCTCGATACTCACATTCAAGAACAGCATCAGCAACACGAGATAGATATGCATTAGTTTGGAGAACGCTTTACTGCTATTGATCAGCGCTTTGACACTCTCTTTTAGTACTTCCAACCAAACCCACCTCCACCACCTACTGATCAGGATCCTCCACTATAAATTATCTCTGTATTGTAGTTGTTTTTTTCTTTTTTAGTGTTTGCTTCTCTTTTTGGTGCTGTCAAAAGGGGGAGAAGGTTGTTGTACTTTGTTTCTATGGTTAAATGCATGTTTTTTTCTTTCGTACTACATCTTCTTTTATTTCTTTTCTCCTTGTTCTTATGTTTAAATTAAACTTAAAAAAATGTCTTTAACACTTGCTTACAACAAATATTATTTGACATCATCAAAAAGGGGGAGATTGTTGCAACCCATGACCCCGAGTTTAAGATTTTGATGATGACCAATAATGTCGTTTGAATCATCTATTCACTAAATATTATTTTATTTGTTATTGTCCGTGAGTACTAACATTTCAGGAAGATCAAAAGCTACTCAGGACGACAAGAATACTCAAGAATGGGTAGATTAGGAGTATGAGTCTGCAATGTATTTTGTTGATTTTATTTTATTTTTATTTTCTTGAGTCTGGCCACAAAATGCATAAAAGTCTGAGCAACCAGTCACACACACAAGGGGAGAGTGTTTTTAAATAAAAAATTTAGAGTTTTTCTTTCTCTGTAGATCATACTATATGATGTTATTTCGTACCGTACGATCAGAGCTTTGGCTTTGAACATATCGTACCCTAGCAGCCGTTTTAACTTAAGTAAGTTATTTTTTGCCGCTCGTACTGTACGAAACTCTTCATATTGTATGATTTTGTTTAAATACTTATTTAATTTAATCAGTGATTGGTGCAAGAAATTCGGGCTTAATTATAATCATCCCGAAGATCATCCCGAACGATATCTTTTGATTTTGTCTCATCGTACTGTACGATGTCAATCGTACCTTACGATGAACAGAGACGATGTTTGATCGTCCCGACTATCGTCCTGTACGAATAGAATTATTATGGATCGTACCGTACGATTTATAATCGTATTGTATAAATGTTTTTGAACTGTTCGTACCAGGACAAAATCTGTTTATACATATCATACTGTACGATTATAAACCGTACTATACGATAGTAACGGCTACTTTTGAAATCTCAGGGATTTTGGAGCCCGTTTTGAGGTGAAAAATTTGTCATATTTTGAGAGTGTGAATTAGAGAGGAGAACGTGGTTAGAGAGGGATTCTGAGGGAGAGAGCTCTTGAGAAGTTCTTTAGGGTTTGAGAGAGGAAGGAGAAGGTGAGCGTTGTGAGGGATAAGAGGTGCGAGGGAGATCACACGGTTGCTCCTAACTTGCTGCATCTTGCTCCTCCTGTGGCCCTAGAAGAATTTGTGGGAGGATATCCAAGGGGAAAGGCTCTTCTACATTCGTGACCTCGAGGTACACTGCCTTCTCCAGGAGGGAGAAAAACGAGAAGGTTCTCTGCTGTCGCCAAGAGTGTGAAAATAGAGTTTGGCACTCCGCCACGCCGGGTTGGTGAAAAGGAGTATTATAAGGGCTTCTCCGCCTTGCCAAGGGGGACAAAAAGAGAGCTTTTGCTTGTAGTGAAATACCCAGAGCGGAGGACTCCGAGGAGTGGACGTAGGTCATGGTTTGACCGAACCACTATAAAAATCTCGGTGTGCTTTTTCCTTATTGTCTTTTATTACTGTGTGCATTTTATTTTTCAATATTTGCTTGGGAAAATTTGTGAAAAAAATTGTTTAAATTTTCATGTTAAAATTTTAAAACATCAAAAATATTAGAACTCCTTCTTAGGTTTTAACTATTGTCAAAAAGTTTTCACAATTCACCCCCCTCTTGTCCATCTAGTTATTTCAACTACATGTGTGGTCTTCTAAATTACTAAAATTCTCTTGTTAAAAACTCTATAAGATTTTCCTATACTAAAATATCCAATACAAATTCCTTCATTAGATTTAAGATCAAACTTTCCTAAAGGAGTTTTTCATTTATTATAAATGAACACCTTGCATTCAAAAATATACAAATATGAAAGATTTAGTGTTTTACCCTTAAGAAGTTCATAGGGTGACTTGTTCAACTTGGATCTAATGTTCACCCTATTTAGAACATAATAAGCTTTACTAACCACTTCAGCCCAAACATATTTTAGAAGTGAGTATTCTACTAATATGGCTCTAGTGGCTTCTATTAGTGTTTTGTTCTTCCTTTCTACTACCCTATTCTACTAAGAGGTCATAGGAACTGAAAAATTATGATCAATTCCATATTCTTTATAAAAATCTTCAATTTTTTTATTTTCAAATTCTCCTCCAAGATCACTTTGATTTTATAAAATCTTGCATCCTAGCTATCTTTAAATCCAAGTAGAAAAACTTTGAAATTCCTTAAATGATTCACTCTTATGAAATAAAAATTTAACCCAAGTGAATCTTAAAAAACCATCAACTATAATAAATCCAAATACTTTACCTCTAGACTTACATTGCTAATCGATCCAAAAAGATCCATGTGAATGATTTCCAATGGTTCTCTAGTTCTTAGATCCTTAATAGAATGAAAGGAGGTTTTATTCTATTTTGTTAATTTACATACATCACACATGTGATCCTTAGTAAAGTTTATTTTGGGTATTCCTCTGATCAATTCTTTTTGGGTAGTTTTTCTAAGATTTTTTATGCTTGTGTGGTAAAGTCTTCTATGCCATAATCATGATTAACACTAATTATTTTTAGACAAAAAGCATTAGAAGATTTAATAAAATTCAAATCAAGCATGTATATATTATTTACCCTATTTCTATGCACTATATTAATTCCATTTTGGCTTATTATGCAGCTAGTGGGAAAAAATTTTAAAATATAACCTTTATCATATAGCTGACTAATACTCAACAAGTTATGCTTTAAGCCTTCTACCAATAAGACATTCTCAATGAAAAAATTATTCAAATTTTCAATCATACATGTGCCTACCACTTTTCTAGTGGTATTTCCAGTGTAACCTTATCTCCATTCTTGGCTTCCAGCAATATGAATTGTGTCGTGTCTCCAGTGATATACTTTGAACATCTACTATCCATGTACTAAATGCTCTCACGAGGTCTTATGTGAGAGCTTTCTACAAGATAATCAATGTTAAACTTGGGAACCCAAATAAGTTTGGGTTATTCTCTTTACAAAAATAATCTAGAAGATTGTTTGATATGATTTATTTTATATATCTTAGGTCTCCACACTAGATATGATTTATTATAAATAGTGCAAGTGTGAGATATATGGCCAATCATTTCACAAGAAAAATATTTGATTCTAGGAAAAAGATTTATCAATCCACATAGTTATATTATCTTTTCCTAAGTTTTAAAGCTGTAGGTTTCTTATCAAGATTAGAAAATTGTTCAAGTGTTGGGGATATCCTGTTTTCCTCAAGAGTGGTGGGAAAAATTTATGTCATACCACGCAGATTTTGATTTCTCC
>NW_021318994.1:45020-55730 GCF_001605985.2 Dendrobium catenatum | reverse complement strand
GCGACATCTACACTAGGCTACGAAAACCTAGGTACTAAAGTCGATTCCAGGAAAATTGACCTCGAATAATGAGGTCAACAAAGAGCATTTATTTTCTCTCTAAAATATGAGTTAGCACTTTCTAAAATAACATTGTCAACTTTTAAATAGTGCTATCTACAATCAGATTCATCCATAAATATTTTAAAATCAATTTTATGTTCAGTATGTGATGATTTCAATAATTCATGTTTTTTGTTCAAATCATCAAGCTCATTCAATAATGTCATATGGTTACTATAAATCGAATTGTGATCATTCCTAAGGATTTTATGCTCTTTTTATAATTCAAAAAATTCTATGTTCAACCTAACATGCAGCTTTTTGAGTTTCCTATAAATAGTATGAATTTTCTCAGAAACATCAAATAACTCTTTATAGGTTAAGTCATATTCCTCTTCTTAATCTGACTGATCAAGCTTATCGACCATTAAACACAAGTTCGTGACTTCCTCCTCTATAATCTCTTCTTTCCCTTCCTTACATTGCTTTTATCCTCAAATTTCTCCTTGCTAGGATTAGCTTTGAGATTAAGGCAATTAGATTTTATGTGTCTAGGCTTCCTGCATTCATAGAAAATTACATTATTCGTAGCTTTAGCATTTTTGTGAAACATACCCTTATTCCACTGCTAACGTCTCCTTTGTTTCCTCTCAAGGAAACTTGTGAATTGCCTTATCATTAAGGCAATGTCATCTTCATCCTCAGGCTAAGACTGATCACTATTCGAGTTATCCACTTTCAACACGATATCTTTCTCATTCTACTTCCACCTATATCAATCTATATTTAAGTCACTTATTGCTCATAAGCAATTAGTGATCCAAGAAAATTATCAATAGAATAAAAATTTAAGTTTTTTGACTCCATTATAGCAATTATCTTTACGTCATAAGAAGTAGGAAAATAACATAGAATTGTATTTACTTTTTCATCATTCATTAATTCCTTGTCTGAAGCATACAATAAGGTGACTATTTATATAAAATGAGTATACATGTTAGTGATTGATTCATTTGGTTTCATGCGAAATAGTTCATAATCATATAGTATAATGTTCAATCTAGATTATTTCACCTCATTAGTTCATTCATATGTAATGTAAAGCTTATCCCAAATTTCTTTTCCAATTCTACAAGTTGAGACTCACATATATTCTTCAGACTTAAGTGCACAGAAAAAATATTTAAACATTTAGTTTTCGACTGAGCTAAGTCTTTTTCTTCTACAGTACAACAACAACAACATCAAGCCTTTATCCCACTACGTGGGGTCGGGCTACATGAATCCTTTTTCTCCATTGTGTCCTATTAAAAGTCAAATTCTCGTTTAAATCTAATAAAGAAAGGTCATTCCTAATATTTTCTAACCAAGTCTTTTTAGGTATACCCCTACCTTTCTTAACATAAGTCAAATCTAATGCCTCTACTCTCCTAATCGGGTCATCGCAAGGCCGCCATTTTATGTGACCAAACCATCTAAGGCGACTTTCTCTAATCTTATCTTCTACTGGAGCTACTCCAACCTTTTCACGTATATGCTCATTTCGTATCCTATCTCTAAGGGTAAAGCCACTCATCCACCTGAGCATCCTCATCTCTGCTACACTTAACTTGGTATTATGCTTCTCTTTTAAAGGCCAACATTCGGCACCATAAAGCATTGCAGACCTCACTACCATCTTATAGAATTTTCCCTTAAGTTTGAGGGGTACATTCATATCACATAACAAGCCCGATGCATTCCTCCACTTTAACCATCCAACTTGAATTCTGCTGATAATATCCCTATCTATTTCACCATCACTCTGAACAATAGATCCAAGATATCTAAAACGTGTACTCTTATTAATGACTTGATCGCCCAAAGTCATAATCCCCTCACTAAGTCTATTACTACTAAATACACTCCATATATTCTGTTTTAGATCTACTCAAGAGAAAACCTTTAGACTCTAAGGTTGATCTCCATAATTCAAGTTTACCTTCAACTCCCTCTCAAGTCTTATCAACAAGAAGAATATCATCTGCAATCTTCATTTTTATGCAATCTACAAGTGTAGTTGGACTAGTGTAGCCTTCATATACTAAAATCCACATTCAATAGTCAAGCGATTAAAGAAAAGGAGACATAAGTATTTTCCAAAAAATGAAAGTGATGTTATCAAACAATGGGAGTCTTTTGATTGAATATCCTTCAAGTGTGTTACAGTTTTCAAATGTTGTCGTGATCATTTTCAAAAAGTTATCTAAACCTTAATTTTTGAAAGTAAGCTCTAATACCACCTAAAAGTCTGAATAAGTTGTTAGACCTATTAAATTTGTCTCAACGCTAACCAAGAGGTAGATGAATTAGTAATTTAAAAATCTCTTTGTACATTAGATAATGTAATTTTAGATTTTTAATCACAATGATAATTTTTTTGAAAAATATTTTTCAATCACAAAATTTAAACTTGCAAAAAAATAAAAATGCAGTAAAAAGTAAATATAGAAAAACAACATAGAAATTTATAGTGATTCGGTCCAACTAGACCTACGTCCATTTCCCGAAGTCTCCCTCTTCAGGTATTGCACTATACCAAAGCAACTCTCCTTTTGCTTCCACAATAAGGCGGAGAAGCTATTACAATTTACCTCTCTTCCACCAATCCCCAGTGCGGCAGAGTATCGTCATCTTTTCTCACCCTCTTAATGACGGTAGAGAACCGGCGTCCTTTCTTACCCTCCTAGTGACGGTAGATCACCAACATCCTTTCACACTCTCCTTATGTTGGCATAGTACCGTCATCCTTTTACACCCTCCTGGTGTCGACAGAGTACCATCATCCGTTTACACCCTCTTGATGTCAGCAGAGTATCAGCACTCCTTTAAAAATCTTCTTCCAAGAGTCTTCAAGAAAGTAGGAAAGAACTTTGAAGAATAAGTAAGAGATACTCACCGTTAGGAAACCTTGTGAATCCCCTCACAAATACCTCTTAAGAAATCTCTCACTCTCCAATCACAAGAAACTCTCCCAAATACTCTCCAAGTGCACTCTGAAAAAAAATCATAATAGAAATTTGTAGGAGTTTTATGTCAGTCCATTTTTAGGACTTTAAATATGAAAGATAGGAAAAACCATCCAGAAAATAAAAAATTTCAATATGGCCGCCTTATATCATATAATAAGATCGCATATCATATGCATGATGAGTTTAAAAATTACTTGTATGATCCTGTATGAAATGATTTTTGTACTCTATAAGTCATACGTATGAACTATCATTGTACAGTATGTTCAGTTCAAAATTAAACTGATTCGTCCGATACAATTTTGTATGAATGCATTTTGTACACTAGTCAGCATACTATACGAACCCAATATTGTATAGTATGATTAGTTTAGCCAAATCACGTTTCATTTGGTATGAAAATGGATGAGTCAATTTTGTACTCTAAATGTTGTATGTACGAAACTAATTTCGTACAGTATGAATAATTCAAAAAATAATTATCTATTTGTATGGACGAACTAGTATGCACCTATTTCATACTCTGGACATCGTATGTATGAAATTCATTTCGTACAGTACGATAATTTTAGAAAATAATGAATTCATTTGGGACAAACTATTACGTAGCCATTTTATACTCTGGATGTTGTCTATACAAATGTAACTTCGTACAGTACAAACAATACTTAAAAATTTTTTCTAGCATGATTCGATCAACTTCTTTCTAGAGGAACACTCAAGTCAAATTATCTCGTATGAACTCATGATCGTATAGTACGATTAGTTTTAAAAATACAATTTTTTACACTCCACTAGTGTGTGTGTGTGCATAGTTACCCAATTACAATCACACTCTCTCAGAGTTAAGAAAAATATAAAAGTATATACTTTAATTATAATAAACCCTAATCTAATATGTCTTGAAGTATTCAACAGTAAGGAGTATGATTTTCCTAAAATGTTAGTACGCACAAACAACATAAACAAAATTTCCAATATATGTTACAAGAAATATTAATCAACATAATAAGGTTTTGGAATCATAAAAAACATACATGATATAAAAATATAGTTTTGAAAACTAAGTTACAATAATAATTGGATCACTTCTTTATTTGACTACCAGTATGCATGATATAACTTTTAATGTATGTATTTATGTTAGATTTCAGGCTGATCCAAAAGATTCTCACATGATTGGTGTTAAGAGAATCCTTTGATATTTATTTAGAACTCAAAACCTAGGTTTTTGGTACCCTAGACATAGTTTATCATTTCAAATCATAGGATATTAATACTCTGACTTTCTAGGATATATGGTAGATAGGAAAAGCACTCTATAAACCAGTGAGTTTATAATGCAATCATTAGTTTCATTATCCAATAAAAAGTAAAATTCAATATCCCTATCCACCGTTGAGTCGGAATACATTATTATAGTAAGCAATGTTGCTCAAGTTCTATGGCTAAACAAATAAATCGAATATCTTGGTCAACCTGTAACCACCATTCCTATCATGTGTGATAATACTAGTGTCATTTGCTTATCCAAAAATCCAATTCAACACTCCCATACAAACCTATAGACATTAGGCATCATTTTATAAGAGATTATTTAGCCAAAGGGGAAATAAAATTGCACCATATAGCTACTGGAGACTAATAGGCAGGCATCTTTACCCAACCCCTAGCCTAAGACACCTTTAACACCTTAAGAACTAGAATAGGTGTTATAGATATTCATGCTTGATTCAGGATGAATCCAAATTATTCTATCATTTCAAAATAAAAAGTCTTTTTGTGTGCTTCTAGTTTACGTCCTTATTTTTATTTTTATTTTTACCTTATATAAGTTTGTTTACATCGAACTACAAGATTCACATTATGCTGTATGATACACATGTTAAAGGCCATTGGACAAATTCAAGTCGACCAGTATGATAATAATTCCATTTTGTATTGTACAAACACCTATTCATAATATATACTCTATTTAGTAAAATAATGTACAGACAAATCCTTGGGATGAACTAAATCTCTTAAGATCATCCACTACGATACTGATTGTACTGTATGATTTGAGTTCCTTTTTCTAACAAGTCATCTAGAGGATTTAACTCCTAATCGTGATGTATGATGTCAATTTGTATTATACAATTACCCAAAAATTCTATAAGTTTTAGGGATTTCCTTAGTTAAATCCACTCAACCTTGAATTCCTTCTTCTTTCAAAATCCTATCCTCACAACTTCAAAGTTCTCAAATAGTTGGAGGTAGCAATTGAGGTCACATGACCCTAGGAGACTCTTCCTCTTGTCACCTAATTAATGATAGATTTCAAGCCACTAAAGTTGTTGATGCATATTACAAATACAAAGAGGCTTGCATCACCCCCTCTAGAAAGTCAAACCATGCATACTAAACTTTGAGGTCATGAACCTTTTTTGCTTCTACCACTCTTTAATTTTTCTCACTCTTTTGTTTCCCTTTAACTTCAAACTCCTATGTAAATTTCTAGTAAACCTTAGGATTAGTGCTGAGGCATCTATCATGACTTCCTATGTATATCGCTGCCATATAGAAATCACTAAAAAGGATTTAGGGAAATATACCTTTCCCCAAAGGACCTCATCCCCAATCCATGCTCTCTAGAACTTATTTTGATTGGAATGTTCTAAATCTAGCCATTTGAAAAGTTGTTTTAAATCAACACCAAACTTTAGTCCACTCTCTCAATAAAAATGAATAAATTATTTAGCATGTTCTTCAAACCTCAATCATACCTAAATCTGTCGATTGTGTCAACAATAATCTACTCATTTCCTTTGTCACCTACTTCATAATGTTTGACACATAATTTGATGAAGCTTAAATTCTTATCGAATATATCCAAAATTTGACTCACATTCGACTTCCAATAACTAGGAGAAAGTAAAATATCACCCTTGGTCATGTCATTTATTACATCCTTCAAAAGAAATATAAAATTACCTCCCCTTCACCCCTGACAAAATTCCTATACTCTACACTGATGCTTCCTTCTGTATTTTGTTCCATCTTCGATAGGGGAAAGAGAATGAGGAATCTAATTTTGATAAAGTAAGGGGATCTTCTCCTACAACAACATCTACACTAAAACCAGCACCAACACCAGTACCACCACCTACACCAGCCCACCATCATTACCCTCACGAGGACATAATACAATGGCTGGATCGACTAAAAACCCACATGGACTCACATTTTTAGCAACAACAATAGTAGCACGAGGCAGATATGGGATGGTTTGGGAAATAATGCTCCTTGATCTAAGAACAATTCTCCTCATTCCACAAATATTTTTAATAACCACCACCACCACCACCTGATCAGGGCCTTCTTACTTTTAGTTTTCTAGTGTGATGTATTTCTTTTTTTTTTTTCTATTCTTATTTTTGTAGTTCCACTTTTTGATGATGTCAAAGGGCGAGTAAGTGTTTGGTTGCCTGTATGTTTGCACTTATTAATTTGTATGTTTATATTGTGTAGTTTTGACTTCTAGAATTTTATCTTTTTATTTTAATTCAAAATAAAATTCAAAATTAAAAAAAAATTACCCTTATTTTTAAAATCGATCACCTAGTGAGGAGATAAGAAGAAAAGAACATTAATTTGTTTTTCAACCAAAAATATTTGTCATCATAAAAAAAGGGGAAATTATTGAAACCCAGTTTCCCTAGCTTATGATTTTGATAAAAGCAAACATAATTGATTGAGACTTTATTTTTCTAAGCATATATTGTATATTATTTTTGTCTGTGCACACTAACGTTTCAGGTGTAGCATGCACAACTCAAGATTATTGAAGACTCAAATTTGGGTAGAATTGAATGTCAATCAAAATATTTTGTAAATTAACTTTATTATATTTTCTATTTCTTGAGTTTGACCATGTAAGGGTGCATGCAAAATTGGTGACCGTGCACACACAGACAGGGGGAGTGAGGAAAATTTGAAAAGTAAATTTTTTGAACTAATCATACTGTATTATTACAATCAAGCTGTACGATTAGTTATACAAAGAAGAAGCCTTGGCTCTTTTTTTTTTTTTGCTTAACATCCTAGAGTAGGTTCACTTATAAACTATGGCATAAGGTTTTCCTAAGGGTTCACTTCCCGGAGGACAATCTACTCATTGCCCACCATCATTAGATAATGTTCCTTTTGATTATTGAAAAAATAGAATTAGTCATTCTGAAGAGGGGAAGACTCTCGTATGTGGCACATTCTTGTACACCAATATCATACACTCACTAAAGAAATTAATGAAATTAAAGTTGAAAAACCTTTTAATGAATGAACTACATTAGAGAGGAAACTAGATGAGTTAACTGCTAGGGCATATAATAATTTGCACTACGTACTTCTTCTAGATGATTACATGAAAATATTTATGTTAAATTCAGTAAAAGAAATTTGGGGTAAATTAATTATAACTTGAAGGTACTAGTAAGGTTAGAGATGCTCACATAAATAGACTTGTTCATGAATATGAATTATTTTGTATGTCTCCTTATGAATCTATTTCTGATATACATACAAGATTTAAGAAAATAATTAATACATTACATTCTCTAGGAAGAATATATAAGAATAAAGACTTAGTCTATTAAATTCTTAGATGCCTTCTCAAAGAATGAGATGCTAAAGTCTGATAAAGTTGTAACACTTTAAGCACAACAATGATAAGGAAGGATGTCACGACACCCTAATCTCAATATTTTTTCAATTTAATTAAGTGCTCTAGCATCATCTAATGGAGCACTATAGTGGCAAAACCCTTATTCTTAGCACTCCAACATCGCACTATGGAGCACCATTACACTTGAACCCTTTTTTTTTAATCAAAATGACAAAGAACATTGCATCGTAATGGATAAAACAAAGCAACGCAGCAATTTTAAGGAGCTATAGCGCCAAGGAAACAACAATGTCGTAGCATTGGAGATGGTGTCGCAATGCCAAATTGCCCCATTACTGCAGCGTAGTAGTTGGGCCGGTTACTTGGTGAATCGACACATTGATTCATACCCAACGCCACAACAGATACATCTAGTAGCATTGTATCGCTAGTTTACTTTAGTAATGCTATCCCTTGTTGCACCACGGTGCTAGTGCTATTTATGGTGTTTAATATAAATGGTTTTCTGGCTAAATTTATGAGGGCTTAGCATTATTTTCTTATACAAAATAATGTAAGAGTGTCAATAAAGAGTGAAGGAGAGGGAGTGCAAAAGGGAAGTCAATTTCTTATGCAAACAACGTTTATAATCAATTGTAAAAGCACTTTCAAGTTACACGTACCCTTATTATTCTTTTGTATCTTATTTTTATCATCTAGTGAAAACTTTGTTAAGTACTTATCAATTTATGGCTAGGTAATTATCTTGTTTCAGATTTGTCATGTGTGAGAAATCATATTTTGCTTAAGTAAACTTTAATTCCTGCAATTATTTAAATGCAGTCTTCATTTCGCTAGTTGTTCATTTAACTTTTGCATAGGCCATGCATTAACTTAAAATCAAGTGTGACTTATTGCCTTGATGTAGGAAAAAAGGAACAAATAGAGGAATTGAAATGAAACTTAACCATGCATAGACTTATGATGGCTAGGGGTTTGGAATCTAAAGAGAGATAATCATTTTAGTTAAGAGAAGGCTTAACTTGAAACTCTTGCATGCTTGAAAGAGATTACGAGTGAATTTTCTCTAATTCACAACACATTTTAGAAGCGTCTAACTTTTGCAAACATGAATTTCTTCACTATCATAGGTTCAGAACACTTTTATACAAAGAACTCTTCATTTCAGCACTTGTATTAGAAACTTTAGAAAAATCTTTTTAATTTTGTTAATAGTGTAAATTGTGTGATTCACATAGATAGTACTAGAATAGTCGTAGTATACTTCAAGTCCTCATGCGATCGATACTCATCTCACCTCTTTATCACTTGAATATCATGTGCACTTAAAATTCAATCTTTATTATTATTTTTTCCAAACAAACATTATATTAATAAAATAAAAGAAGCACCGTTACAACATCAAATGGCAAAAATGAAAAGCAAAGGAGCAATACAATGAAAATTTAATGAAAAATGGGCTCAGTAGGCGGCCGAGACTTCCAAGCATCCTGACGTCAGGCGCACGGACCATCAATGAGGTGAAAAGCGCACCGAACCAAACCAATCGTCTCTCTTCATCACGACAGCCGATCGCCACACCAGAGAAAGGAGAGTTTCGACCCAGCAGATTAATAGACTGATATCGAATTGGCGGACGCATACCACTCTGCATTTGGCTATTTCTGATCGACAAAACAACAGAGACCTGAAAGATCGAAAGTTTAACAGACTAATAGCAAAAGAATTCAACGCCTTCTACGACCCCTACACGAGATTTCTCCCGAGAGGTAATCGAACGAATTGTTTCTCAGCATACCAAACGTAAAGTCATTCCAAGGATCAGACCCCTGTAAAATTCCGGCGAAATAAAGCCACTATTCGAATGATCGGATTCCGATTCAAATTCAGACGATCCGTGAGACCAATCTACATGATTACTAACATCAAACGCAAGAGTTAAACGCCTCAAAGAATTCACCAAACTGAGCGTGTCCACCACTTGAACAGGGACATCACCAACCACTATTGGAAACACACAAGTCACCATTCGAGCTGCTCCACCAACATACCTGCAGGAACAACTCAGGTGATATAGCAGCCGGTTCAATAGAGCAGAGCCAACTCAATAAACAGGTGAAACAGAAACCCCAAATCAGGTAAACAACAGCTCTCAACAGATTTAACCATTTAAAATTAGAGGAGAAATGGACTCAAGATGCCACGTCGGATAGAGGGAGGAGGCATCGGGGGATAGACAATGGCATCGGACATTACAGCAGTGACATCATGACACACAACGATTCAACAGCATTTTCCAATATAGCAACATTCTCCAAAAAGGGGCTAAAGTACTGCCGAATTTAAAGCTAGCAGCAAAGGATCACATAGACCCGGAGAATTCATCACAGGTAGCCATCCAAGCGCCATACTCACAAACAGAACATGGAAATCACCCGAGTTCCAGATTCAACAAGACACCCGGTCCACAGAAACAATGAATGCAGCCACTTTTAACATTCCTGCCTCAATAATTTTTTAGGTAAAACAGACGTTTCCAACACAAATATTTTAGAACGACATTCACCCATCACGCATGACCAAAAACACGAAAGAACCAAATGAAGGGAAATTCCATGGCCATAACGACATTCCTAGTAACAGTAGCCAAAGCTTTTCAGAACCTAACCAAAATTCAAATATACTTCTATTTAATTTAGAACTTAACATAATTATTATGCAAGTAAATGTAGCATGTTTCATCAACTGACAAACAATTGGATTCCACAACAACTCCTCCAATTAATTTTAAACAAAAAACTTGAAAGAAAAAATTACAATATCAAAATAAAAAATCTTAACAAGTGAATACATACTAAATAAACATATAAAAAAAATACTTGATTAATGCAGTGTTATGAAAAGAGTATGCAAGCTGCTTCAGGTGTTGATCTTATAAATTTTATGTTTATTTGCTCTTCGGTTGGCATACATTCCTTGTTTATTTAGCCATGT
>NW_021318994.1:0-44647 GCF_001605985.2 Dendrobium catenatum | reverse complement strand
TTACAAGAAATTTATGACTTCACCACCGATTATTTGGTTGCCTACATCTAGAATGAATTCAATTAACAAAAACAAGATTTTAATAATATCAAATTAACTATTAATATTCATAATTGATAAATATTAATCACTAAAATTAATTTATTTTCATTTAATTTTTACAATTAAATATCAATAATTCTAATTAGAAAATTTGTTATCAATCCTAATTAGATAAATATAATTATACAATTTCTATATTAATATAATAATTAATTTGAAGTAATAAATTTTAAATTTAATAAATATAAAAAATCTATTGAATCTCTTATATTTAAATGAAAAATTAAATATCAATCATCATTATTATTTGATAAATTAAAATGTCTTATTATCTGATCGATTGGTTAATTTGGTGAGTTTTTTTAGTTTTTTTTTCGGGGAAAATAATGTGAGTCAGTTTGTCTTGGCTCAAATGTCGTAAAAAGCAAAAACCCGGAAAAAACATAGAGAGCAAAAATAAGAAAATCTGATAGAAGCCAAAGCGCAAGTTCTGATAACAGTGCCGGCAATCTTCTTTTCCATGGCCCGTCCATTTCTATCACATCTTTTCTCTTTGGACTGTCTATGCTCTTCCTAGTAGAATTTTAAAGAGTCGCCAAAAAAGCTTAGCCTCTTTGAACGACGTTTTTGTCGATCATTCTTTCCTTTCGCGCGCTTCGGCGGCTACATCCCGTAAATCCGCTGAATTACCGATTTACTAAAATTCGGAATTAAGAGAAAGTGGTGTAGGAAAAGGATTGAAGTTTGTTGGATTTAAAGTTCTCATTTTTGTCGTTTGGCAGGATTTAGGCTAAATCCTGCAACCAAACAAACCCTATCTCTTCAAATTCTAGGGAAACATGGAAGCAAGCTTGGCTCTTTCCTTCTCTTCTCCCAATGCCCACCTCGTCTTCAATATCCTCAACTCTGCCCCTCCTTCACCTTCTAATCGCAAACCCTTTTACTCTTTCTATAGAAACTTTTGGCCCAAATCGCCCAAAGCTCTCACCTTTTCTCCACCAACTAAGAATTCTTTCATTGTCTCTCCACCTTACGCTGTCGTCGAGGCCTTAGAGACAACTACGGAGTCATGCATTCTTCCAAAAAGAGCTTTTTCTAAGTTAGATAACGGCGGGAAATTTCATAGCCCGAGAGCTGCTAGGGAACTCGCTTTGTGAGTTAGAAGTTTCCGAGTTTTTTTATTTATTTATTTATTTATCGTCAAAGTTTCTGTACTTCCTATAATTTGGGAAACTTGATTTTTATTAGAGACAATTTGATGGCAGGTTGATTGCATATGCCGCTTGCTTAGAAGGGTCCGACCCTGTTTTTCTCTTAGACAAGAGGGTAAATGCAAAAAAAGGTATTTGGGCCTTTGCCTTTTATTGTTCTAATTTGTTGAAAATTTCATGATTTTGTTTTCTGTTTGGTGTTTTTTTGGATAATTTTATGCTCCTTTTGGCTACCAGTGGAATTTAGTAAATATTGTAATTCCAGATTTTGTATAACCTAGAGTTGTTAAATCTTGAATTTATTTGATCTGATAAATGTTAAATATGGTTAAATCCTAATAAACTGTTTGAGAGATGTTTTCCAGAATTAGGATTTAAATGAATGAAAACAAGATGCATGGTTAGTATAAGTGGTATAAATATTTTAAATCCTAGCTCCATCTTGATTTACTAATTCAGAATTTGCAAAAAGCTAGAGGTAATGATATTTAAGAAGTTAGTAGGATTTATGTATATTAAAAAATGGTTTTGCAAGATTTATAGGTTGAATCTTGCAATCAAACAATCTCTTATGTTATTATTTTTTTTCCGTATGGTTGTCTTTTATTGGTTAGGGGTTTTTTCATTGTGATTAATGTGAGGTTCCAGTGCCTGGTTATGTCTTCGACAAGAATTCTCTGCTGGAGTATGATCACATGAGCTTTAGTGGGGAACCTGTTCAGGTGAAAAGTGAAGAAGAGGCAGAGGAGCTTATGAAAAAGAATGAAAAAGACTCAAAAAATGGTAATCCCTCCCATATTCTTTATTATATAATGTGTATGTTTTCTCAAACAGTATAATTATTTTAGCACTGTAAAGTCTTAAATATATATTTTTTTTAAAGTTATAATATATTCCATCTTTGTATATGAAAATCCTTGTTAGGAGAGTAGATGTATTAGATTTGGCCTATGCTTAGCGAGGTAGAGGTAAAGCTAAAATGAATTAGCTAGAAAATATTAGAAATGACCCTTTTTTTTAAATAGATTTAAATGAGATTTTGACTCCTAGCATGAGGCAATGAAGAAAATGGATTCATCTAATAGACCTCATGTAGTGGGATAAAGACTTGATGTTTTTGTTGTTGTTGTTGATTGTGTATGAAAATTCCAAACTTTTTTTAAGCAACAATTCCATAAGTCAAAGTTTGTGATGTAGTTAAAATGGGCATTGACTTAACTTATTTGTTTTTGGCTCTATAATGAATAACTTGAACAAGATTAAGATATTTCAACTTGTTTAAAAATTTGAGCTCATTCATTTTTTGCTTGATAATCATGAATCATTCTTGATTAGATCTTGCTCATTTATGTCTTGTTGAAAGGGAAGAAAGAGTGTCATTGAGACATCCTCTCACTATCTTTCTTTTCTTGCTCTGTTTTCTATCTCTGTATTGTTACACAATGAGTAGATCCTATTTTATCATGCTAATCTACTTAAATATAAGAAAAACAACAAAGAGGTTATTCAAAATAAAATAAAAGCTTCACAACTACAACCATTTATGCAATTATATAATTGTCAATTCAAAGACGCACTAGCCTTAATAAAGATATAGCTTTCAAAGAAGTTCATAAGAGCATCGTGGCCATATTTAGATGATGTAGTTGTCATGTTTAGAGATTTTTGGCATATAAGACACTTAATTTGGGCCTTGTAATTACTTATTTAGATATAGTTGAAAATTGAAATTAACTTATCCATTCTTGTTGGTCAGAATAGAACTTGGGATTGACATTTAGTATTTGTTAACAATATCATTATACCGAAATCTATTTCTTAAGACCTCTTGTTGCAGAGTACTTCCATCATACTGTTTTGTTTAGCTTGTCATCTCTATTTCTACCTAAATAACTACCTAAATAATTTTTTTTTTTAGGCAAACCTTGATTTTCAAACTGTTTGATAAACAATGAGGATTTGAAATGCATAAGCAAGCTTCCTAGGTTTATTTCAACTAGGAACTTAGGCTTTAGAGACAATTTGATGCATTAATTCGGTAATGGCCGTAGAAAAGGATCAAGGATTCTAGTACGAAATGGATGCCATAGAAATTTCAAGAAGCTGGGTCAAATTTTGTTCAACTATGACCTTTTCAAAAAGAAAAAAAAAAGTACCAATAAGGTTATCTAAGGTGACCAGCCATGACATCATTGTCATTATTACTACCTCAATTAATGCTGACTTTTTTCTTTGTCGCCATGGTAGTGTCCGATCTTTGTAATGGTATTAACCTGCATGTATAATATGTATTTGTTGTGCTTGTACATATAGGCACTGATTTAGTCGAGAATGAGATTCAAGTTTGTGTTATAGTTGACACTCTTGTTGATTCTATGGTTTTCACCTGATATTTCTGTGAATTTCTATTTGTTCTTGTCTGCAAAACTTAATATGGGGTGGCATTTCAGGGAAATTGAAGAAATAACTGAATCTAGGGTTTTGAAGTTTACAAATTATAAATTATGAGGCATGGTGGTGTGAAACTACTAGGAGTTACTTGAGAAATTAAAAGGAACAATTGATTAAAACTTGCTAATGAAAATTATTGCTTGCAAATAGAGAAGAGTTAGGAATTCAAAGTATTCAACTTGCTTAGGCAAAGAAGCGCTTTTGATATTAACTGAATAATCCAATCAAAATTCAAGACAATAGTAAATACTAAGTACACAACATAATCCACCACTTAATAACGAGAGGTTCACCTTGAGTACCTTCTCGCTCAATCACTCTTAGGATTTAGCGGAGAAAGACGAACCATACGAGGAAGGATATTACTACTAGGAAGACGGCACCGAGGACCTTCGCTGATGGGGAGGTAGCCGGCGGCGGAGGAGGCGGTGGGTGACCGATGATTATCCAACGACCCGGTTGAAGGTGCTCTTCAATCGATAATGTTAGTTGGTATAAGATGTGGTCGACATATCCGTCAACAGTCTCGTCGTTGCCAAAGTACACGTCAAAGAATGTGGATCCAAGAATATCTGATCGTCCTTGCTCGTCGAAGCCAAATTCGGCCATGCATGGTAGAAGGGAGGAAATAATTTGTCTTTTTCTTTGGCTTCAAACAACATGAGAGTTTTAGGTTTTCCACGGGAGGATGCAATTGGAGCGGGGTGGCCAAGGGGAAGAGAGGGAATTAGATTAGGTTAGAGGGTGAGAGAGAAAATTTTAGTAAGTATGAAATTAATTCATATTTAAGTGGATTTAGAGGGAATTAAATTTGAGATTGATTTCAAATTCAAATAGGGTGAGGGCTCAAAGAGGAAAAATACGAGAGAAGCCCAATAAGGGGGGCCGGCTGCATTAAGAGGAGGAGGTTTGTGGGGAGGGATTTAAGAGTTTCCAAAACAACTCATGGGAATTAGGAAAGGCAATAAGAAATCCAATCTAATTTGAATTTCAAATAGGTTTGATTTTATGCACTTTCCTAATTAGGATTTAAAAATAAGGAAAGTATTTGAAATTTGAATTTCAAATTTCAAATAAGATTAATTTCTTTCCTTTTCCATGTAGAGCTAATTTAAGAAGGAAATTATGATAATTGAAATCATCATAATTGAGGTGGAGCTAATGGGGAGGCCGGCGGCAATGGGGGAGGGGGAGGGGGAGATGGCGTCGGGTGTGAGGAAGGAAGGCTTGAGCCGCCGGTTGGAGGGGGGGATTTTGGTGCTTCATTAGGGTGGGATTTGGATCGTGATGGATATAAGGGTGGAGATCGGTAGACAAGTGGGTAGTGGCTGGCAGGTGTGGAGAGGAAGGGGAGGGAGGAAAGATGGAGACCACGAGCCACGGACTCTTCCAATGACTGGTGGGTATTGCACTTGCCGCACTCCGGACTCTCTCTCTTCTCTCGAGCACACACACAAGAAGAATAAGAAGACAAACTCAAATTTTATTCAATCATTTATCATCCTCTTACAACACATAAGACCACTATATATATAGGTCTCAAACATGAAAAAAGAAAAGTACACAATTTCCCTCTAGGCTACAATAATAAGACACTTCCTCATAGGGGTAAATTCGGAAAATAACAAAACTAAATAAAACATAACATAAAGAAATGCATCAAAAGTAAAGACGTTGAATTGTAGCCGTTGATCTGCGATTCCTTCGTCGATAAACTTGTCGATAACGCCTGTCGATGTCCTCATCATTCTCCCCAGGTGGAAGAAAACTCGACCTTATCCAGTGAGTGTCCCTAGAGCTCTCGTACAACTCCAGGAGGTATGGATCTAGTCTCTGCTGAAAGTTTGATAGGGATGTTAAGCCCTTATGAACTAGTCTCGAGGCTAACCAAGAGAGGGGTGAATTGGATATTAAAAAATTTCTCTAAACAAAAACACAATCTTAAACCAAACCAAGATTCATCACAAGAGAAACGAGTGTGGAAATTAAAGTGCAGAAATAATAAAAGAAAGAACACAACAGATTTATAGTGGTTCGGTCAAACATTGACCTACGTCCACTCCCCGGAGGCACCCTCGGAGTATTGCACTAAATTTTTAGTGACTTTCCTTTAGTCCCACACAGCTAGGCGGAGAAGCCCTTACAAAATCACTTCCTCCTTCCCTGGTGTGGCGGAGTAGTCGGGTCCTTTGACACCAAAGAGATCTTTTTCTTCCCAAAACTTTCCTCAAGATGAACCTTGAATTCGATGGTACTAAGGTGCAAGCTTGCCGGAGCAACCATGTGAAACCCTCCAGACTCCCTTGAAATCATCTCCAAGGATCTTCTTCCTCTCTCAAACTCCACCCTTTCCTCTCTCCCTTTCAAGTTCTGTCTTCAAGTTTCCTCTAGAAGAACGAAGCTTCAATGGCTGCTAAAGACACTGACTTGTATAAACAAGAGGGCTTAAATAGAAGAGCTCCAAATTTGCTATTAATTGCAACAAACTGACACTATCCTCCAGGACGATATTCATATCGTCCTGTACGATTAGTTCAAATCGTTGAGCATTGACAAGAACATCACCCTGATTGCATGTCTAGACGATGGAAAAGTAAACTGATTGCCAAGGACGATCTCACAATCGTTTCGGCCGATTAGTACAAAAAAGGCACATATCGTCCAGAGCATCGTCTTGGATGGAGCTAGACCGATTATGAATCATCCAGGAAGAACCAAGGTTTGTTAACTGATCGTTTTGGATGATCCTGCGATCGTCCAGGACGATATGATCAAGCAATCAAATCTTAATTGCTTTGCTTAATTACCAAACTAATTTTGGCATAATTGTAGTGCATTGTCCATGACGATGACCTGGACGATGTCCAAAAATAAAATATGCCTAATAGGTTGTAGCGGCTGATTCTTTCTGAATTGAGCCTATCGTCCCGGACGATGCCAGTATCGTTCAGGATGATTTGCTTACTTGCGGCTATCTTAATCAGGATGCTCTAATTAGGATTTTTTTTAACCGATCGTCCGGGACGATTTGGGATCGTCCCGGACGATATGATCGAAAACAGAAAACTCTAAAATAGTTAGAATTTTTCCCCCAAGTATGTATGTGCAAGATTACTAAGCACGCATACATCTTTACATTACATGACTCAAAAAATCAAAAACACCAATGAATATTACAAATAAAATTTGTTCAACCAAATCTTGAGCCTTGAATGGTGCATCGTAATTCTGAAAAGTTAGTATACACATAAATAAAAATATATTGCAAATACAGGTAGACAATAGAAAGTGAACCACAATATTTGTTATCATCAAAAACATTAACTCATAAGCTCGAGTTGTAACAATCTCCCCCTTTTTGATGTGACAAATATTACAGGTTGAATTTGCAAAATTAAAAATATTTTATCCTAATCTCTCCCTTACTAGAATAAAAAAATTAAAATTAGGGGTTAACAAAATTTTTGTTGTTTCTATTTTTTTAAAATAAAAGGTTACAAAAAAAAAAGATACAAATATAATAGTACGTTCAAATACAACAGTACGTTCTCTTCCTTTGATATTATCAAAGAGTGAATGTGCACAAACAATCAGAAAAAAAATGATTAAAAAATAAAACAATCCCTAATCTAAAAAAAAATCAAATATTCTTAAAATGAGAAAGTTACTTCTTGATTTTATTCAAAAACTTAGTAAAGAATATATTGATAACGCATAACCCAAAAATGTTAGAAATTGTTAATCCAAGATCAAGTTCTTTTAAAGGCTCAAAAACTTTTTAATCCAATATCTAAATCAAGAAACAAATTAGAAAAAGAAACACTAATTTTTTTCAAAACTCCTTTCATAAAACATATCTAATAGAAGATTAGTGCAAAAATTTGTGAATCAGGAATCATGATTTTCAAGCTCATGTATCAAAAATATTAATAGGTAAAAGGGTTTTCTCTGATGTTCTAACCCTTGTAAACTTAATATCTCTGTCAGAGACTATGATTTTTAGTAAGCCATGAAGTTTACCGATCTCGTCAAAATAGAGCTTGGCAATCCGAGAGGTATCAAAAGTTTTAGAACAAGGGAGGAAGTGGGCCATTTTCGAAAAACGATCGACAACTACACAATATAATCATGTTTTCTCACAGTCTTTGGTAAACCAAGAACGAAATGCATACTCACATCTTGCCAAGGCAATTAGGTACGGGGAGTGGAGTGTAGAGTTTCGTGTTCTGTTTGCGTTGCTTGGCGAGTTGACAGGTATGACATCTCCTCAAAAGTTTACTAACATCATGCTTTGGACTCGGCCAATAGAATCGGTTCTCTAAGGCGGCAATAGTCTTAGATTGCCCAAAGTGACCAGCTAACCCTCCCGCATGTAACTCCCAAACAAGATATTCTCGAAGAGGCGTTTTGGAAATACAAAGTTTTTGAGCTCGGAATAGGTACCCATCTTCTATTAGGAAATCATTGATAGTGCGGTCACTTCCAGGGGTCAAGGAGTTATAGATTTCATAAAAATCAGGGCAGTCCTTATAGTCTTCTTTGATACGTTCAAAGGCAATCACCTCAATTCTCATCTCACGGGTGATCATTATTCGACAAGTTAAGGCGTCTACGGCCTTATTTTCAGATCATGATGTATGTTTAATGGTATAAATGTACTCTTGCAGAATTCAACCCACATTCCATGTCGGGCATTAAGTTTCTTTTGAGAATTAATATATCGTAACGCTTCATGATCCGAAAAGATGACAAATTCTTGGGGAAGTAGATAATGTCTCCAATACCTAAGAGATTGAATAGTAACATAGAACTCTTTATCATAGGTGGTTTATCGTTGTTTAATGTCATTCAACTTCTCGCTAAAATAAGCGACTGAATGTCCTTCTTGGGAAAGGACTCCACCAATGCCAATTTCAGAAGCGTCGTAGGTTACCTTGAAAACTTTAGAAAAATTCGATAATTTCATGACTGGAGCTTCTACCAGGCATTTCTTAATTTCCTCAAATACTTTAGTGACAGAAGTAGTCCAATGAAATTCTCCCTTCTTTAAGCAATTTGTTATTGTGGTCACTATAGTGCTAAAGTTTCTGATAAACATCCAAAAGAAAGTGGCCAGTCCATGAAAACTCCTGACATCTCTGATGTTCTTAGGTTCGGGCCACTCATTTATTGCTCACTTTTTCCGGGTCAGCGGATATGCCCTGGGAGGATATAATTAATCCAAGAAATATTATGTGATCAGTGAGGAATGTATATTTCTTGGGATTAGCAAACAATTGATCTTTCCTCAAGACTTTGCAGACTTGCTTTAAATGATCCAAGTGTTTATCCACCGAGTTACTGAAATTCAGAATATCATTAAAGTAGACCAGTCACCACTACAAATTTCCCTAGGAAAGGTTTGAGGACCTAGGTCATCACTCTCATAAACATACTTGGAGCATTGCTCAGGCCAAAAGGCATCATTGTCTACTCGTATAGTCCATCTCTGATTTTAAAGCGGTTTTCCATTCGTCTCTCGGACGGATCCTAATTTGATGGTAGGCACTTTTAAGGTTAATATTAGAGAATAGAGTGGCTCCGGTCATCATGTCTAACATGTCATCTAACTGAGGGATGGGAAAACGATACTTGATTGTGATTTTGTTGATAGTCGAATGGGAAAATGATACTTGACTGTGATTTTGTTGATAGCGCGGCTATCAACACACATTCTCCATGACCCATCTTTCTTAGGGGTTAGAAGGGCAGGATTAACCCATGGACTAAGGCTCTCCTTGATAAAACCGCTTTGTAATAACTCATCAACTTGTTTCTTGAGCTTAGCAGTTGGATTCATGCGGTAATGGGGTAAGTTGGGCAAGGAAGCTCCGGGCACTTAGTCATTAACGTGTTGAATGTCTCTTAAAGGTGGTAATTGGTGGCGCAGATCTTCTGGGGAGATGTCAATGAAAGTTTCGAGGAGAGGTTTTATTTCCTCAGGGACAGACTCTTCCTGGGTTGCACTCACTTCCCGAGCTACCAAGATGTAGAGGGGAGATCCTGACTCTAATTTAGTATCCAAGTCTTTTTTTTTGATAAAGCAATAAATGCATTAAAGCAAAAAAGAAAAACCAGGAAAGCAACTACACACCATCACGTACCGATTCCTCCTTCAATATTTCAACAAATGAATGAGGAACTTTATTGAGAGCTAAATCATCCCAACCAAAAGAATAAAAAATGGCATAGTTAGCACATAAGTCCGCTAACTTATTACCCCTCCTATCTATACAATTAAAGATTACATAACTAAAATCTTTAGTAAAAGAAAATTCTTCCATCTCCTTCCCATTCTCCTTGCAAAACTTTTGAATAAACTTGATTGCATTTGCATTGTCACTTTCTATTATGATACCTTTATATTCCAACATCCATTCTTTTATCACCTCTTTAATAGTCTTCAAAGCAAGAAGCTCCAAATAAGCATTATTCCAATGTTCACAAGTTTTGCCGAAAGCAAACAGGAACCTCCCTTTGTAATATCTGATACTCCTCCAATTCCTCCTTTGTAAGAGGATAACAATGCTGCATCAACATTCACTTTGATCCAATCGGGAGGAGGATGATGCCAAGCTTTGTCTAACAGCAATTGCTGATTGGCATTCAACCTTCCCAAATTGCTCCATTCGAAGGCTATATGTATAGCTGCATGATTGACAGACCCTGCAGCTATATAAGCAGGCGATCTCTCAGATTTTCCATGTATTAACTCATTCCTCCCTTTCCATGTGAAGTAAACGATGTTGCAGAAGATGTTTAACATAGAAGGATTTATCCTTTTCATTCAACTCCAGCGATCTTCAAAACAGGAAAGCATAGGTATCATAAACCCCCATTTATTCATAAGCAAAATAACCTCATTCAATTTCTTACAACTCACTGTTAAATGCTTTAAATCTTCTTCCTCATTGCATCCCCTAGGACAATAGCTATTAGTTATCAATCTCCTGTATGATAAGAAGCTGTAGGTTGGTAATGCGTTATTTAATAACCTCCACCAAAATGTTTCCACCCTTGCATTCAGCTTTGCCTTATTCAAAATTTTATAAAATTTGTACTCTTCAAAATGCTGATTTGCCGCCGAATATGCCAGAGCTGAAATAGACTTGCCCGAACCTTCATGAATTAGTTCCAATTGGAAAAAATTTGAACTTTACAAATTCTTTCTATTAGCTCCTCTCCAAAGTATTTCCTCATCTCAGCAACATTCCAACACCCTTCCAATATAAAGTCATTGACAGTTTTCACCTCGCAGTCATTGTTCCCCACGAATGTTGGCCACCTGTACTCTTGTCCATGAACCATATATCATTGAAGATATCAATAGATTCCCCATTTGCTATTTTCCATCTCACTATCTTTTTAAGACATTTTCCCCCATCCTTGATTAGTTTCCAAGCCAGCGAACAAGTTTTCCTTCCAGCATTTTGATCCCAGCTTTTACCATATTTCGGGTATAAGCATCTATGCAGCATAGAGTCTTTATCCATTGCATATTTCCAAGCAAGCCTTGCTCTTAAAGATCCCATTTTGGTAGAACATGAGTGCAACCCTCGGCCACCAATTTCCAACGGTTTACACATATTGTTCCAGCTCATGTAATGAAGTCCAAGACCTCCATTTATTTTTTTCCAAATAAAATTTCTACAAAGCTTATCAATCTCATTTAAAGTGCTAATAGGAATCAAAGAATGAGTAGAGTGGAATGATGAGATTGAGAGTAATACCGACTTAACAAGAGTAATCTTCCCCGCCAAAGAAATGAACTTGGTGCCCCAAGTATTTAGCATTTTTAATACCTTGTCAATTACAAACTGATAGTCCATTCTCCTTAGTCTTCTCAAAGCCACCTTAACTCCAAGATAAAAAAATTCTTTGGTAGATTTGAATCCCATGATGTGTGAAATAGTCTTCCTTTTCCTTCTTCTCACCTTTTTACTGAATAAAACAACTGATTTGTTTTGATTGATTTTCTGTCCGGTTTTGCAGCAGAAATCCTTCAAAATTCCTTTTATCTTCTTGACACTTGATACTTTTGAATCTGAGAAGATTACAATATTATCCGCATATAGCAAATGGGAGATCTTTGGGCCATTGGAGCTAATTTTAATACCAATTGATTCCTCTTCCAAAAGAGCATTAGACAACAATTGAGAGAAAATAATGAATAGCAACGGTGACAATGGACACCTCTGACTAAAACCACACTTGGCTTGTATCCCATCAGTATGATTCCCATCAACCATCAGAGCAAATGATGAAGTAATAACACAATCCATTATTAGTTCAGAGAAGAAACCCGGAAATCCAAAGCATTCCAAGGATTTATTTAGAGCCGGCCAACCCATGAAGTCATATGCTTGCTCCATGTTGACCTCGTGCACAAAAAAAAAAAAGAAGAAAATGCCATACCTGCTCTCTGTCACAGCCGTCCCGCGCACGTCGTCGCACGTCGCAGACGTGTTTGCGACACTCCTCTCACGATCGACGTCGCTTCTCCCACGACGCTTGGACGACCTTGCGTCGTTAAAAGGGTCGCGAAAATGAGGCCTTCGGCCTCTGCTAGCTCTCTCCATTCCTCCCCAACCCGCTCACTCCCTTACTCTCTCGCTCTTGCTCTCTCTCTCTCTCTCGACGAGGCCCCTTCGAGCAGAATCAGAAGCTACGACAGTTTGATCGGACGAAACGACAGAAGCTCGTCGCTTCTCGGCTCCTTTGTACTGGTCGACTTCGCTCCCTCTACGACTCTCTGCCAGCCGGATCGGAAGTCGACATTTGGATCTGAAGCAATAATCGGGAGCTCGCTCGCCGTAAAGATACTTTCTCCCTTTGGCGTCGCTTCTCCGGCTCCCTCGTTGCAGTTCGACTGCTCCTCCGATGCCGTTCCCCTCCCATTGGATCAAAGTTGTAACATTTTGATCGGAGGCAGCCATGGGAGCTCACCCGTAGGGAAGGTAACTTTCTACCTTTCGGATGCTTCTTCGGCCAACTCCAGTAAATCTGCAGAACAATTTTTAATTTATTATAATAATTATTAATTATATTTAATAATTATTTAATTATAATTATGATTAATTAGTTAATAATTAGTAATTAGTTATTAATTATAATTAATTCTGGTTAATTATAATTAGTTATTAATTAATTATAATTATAATTAATTTTCTAATTATAATTAGTTAATAATTAATAATTAATTATAAATTATAATTGTTTAATTATTATTATAATTAATAATAAAAAAAGAGAAGAAATCCCGTTCCCTCCCTTGCCTCGTTCCACGAGTCGATCGTGCCTTCTCCTACCTCGGTCCACGATCATCCACCGCCGGTCCTGAAGGTATAAATCTCTAAACTCAGATTTTCGTTCTCGACGTTCGTGACAAATAGGAAACCCCCTACGCGCTCACGTAGCGTTGTAGGGCAGGAAACTGGTGCGATGCTTGCGACGATTTAAGGATCCCTCTTCAATGCTTGCAACGAGCCGACAAACCTCCGAGACGCTCAAGTAGCGTTGTAGGGCGGGAAATCGGTGCGACGCTTGCGGCGAGGAGGATAAAAATATATTTTTGTATATATAAGTACCCCCGAACGCTCACGTAGTGCAGATGGGGGAAATCTGTGTTTTTTTGACTCGTGCTCCACACCCTTAAACGCTCACGTAGCGGGCGGGGATTTTAAATAAAGCATGCGACCGCGGTGTCACTTTTGACACCTACCTGAAGAGCTCACGTAGCGTCGAGGGGAAAGTTGCCTCTTGGTTTTTCCCCTAAACGGGGGAGACGTCGGGAGGCTGTCGAAATTTTCATTGAAACAGGAGACTTGGGCAGAATTTGAACAAGCTGATCGAACTCAAAAAGAACAAGCATTGGGACTCAAATAAACAACAATGAACAATAACTTGTGGACTTTTGAACTTGATTGAATGCAAGCAGAGGATCAGAACAAAATTCAAATGATTTCTAAAGGTCAAAATTCAAATAAAATGAAATCAAATTGGAACTAAACTCAAATCAAACTTGGACAAATGACATTGCACTTACAAGAACTTCAGAAAGATCTTGAACAAGACTTGGACTGCAGGGGACTCGAACGGGTAGATGAGACTCATTTTGAGTCTGAACTGTGTTTGGACTCAAAGCCCGAACAAAGCACTTGAACTCGCACTTGAACTCATGCTATACAACATTAAGAGGGAGTTATAGACTCGATGAACTGGAGTCTAAATGAAACTTAAGTTGGACTCAAGCATATACAAAGAGCTAACTTGAATCGTATTCAAGAGGACTCGTGAACTTGTGCTCAAATGAACTCAAATTATACGGGCAATGAAGAGTCTGATTTGAGCTTGGACTCAGACTTGAACTCAAGCTCGATCCAAACTTGGTCTGAACAATCATGCAAAAGTTTCAACTCAAAATTAAATTCCTAACTGCAACTCGCTTGAAAAATGGACAAGAATTTCTACCTGCAAGCTATGGAACAAGATTTCCAACGCAATGAACATGTACAAATGCCCGTAGATTAAGATGGCAATACCTGCATTCAGTAGTGGAGGACCGTCCCCTACAAACAAGTACAATCAAACCCACCCGAGATTGGTGAAAGGGTGGATATGATGCAGAAACAACGGGTCTTCTACAAACATTTTCAGGAGGTCGTAGTAGATGCAGCAGTCTCCTGCAAATGGATACTTGTGGATAACAGCAGTGTATTGAAATGAATCATTGTGGACATAAGTACGGATATCACCTACGACAGTGGTGATCAAGATGTTCAAGTACGTCGGGTACAAGGGCAGCCCGGTGTATGAAAAGGTGGATATGATACTGATGTAAAGGACTCTCCCACGAATACTCCTAGGAGCTCGTAGTGGATACAACGGGTCCCCGCAAATATATATAAGTCGCTTGTGGATAACAACAGTGGGTATATCGTAGGTACAACGAATCACTGTGGGCACAAGTATTGATATCACTTACGACATTGGTGATCAAGATCTTCAAGTATTTCGGGTACAAGGGCGACTCGATGTACAAAAAGTACACTCGGCATAATCGGAAAGGAAGTTTGAACAAATTAGAATCAAACTTCCTGGTATTCCAAAGTCTCTTCTTAGTTCTATACTTAAGAAGAAATCTATTACATTGATGATCTTAAAAGGAGTTCTCTACAAAGCAACAAAATTCAAAATCCAGAAAGTCCATCCCCGGTGAATGAGAAAGGGGGGAGTCAATATCAAGACCTACAATCCAACGCCACCGGATCTGCAACACTTATGCAAGCAGACAGAAGGCGTCTACAACCTACAATCCAATGCCACCGGATCTGCAACACTTATGCAAACAGACAGAAGGCGTCTACAACCTACAATCCAACGCCACCGGATCTGCAACACTTATGCAAGTAGACAGAAGGCGTCTACAACCTACAATCCGATGCCACCGGATCTGCAACACTTATGCAAGCAGATAGAAGGCGTCTACAATCTATAGCATATCGCCACCGGATCCACAACACTCGTACTAGCAGACAGAAGGCGTGTATAAGCTCTCAAATGAAAAGTTGTGTGCATCAAAATGATAGTTATCTACACAACTACAAATACTTTAAAGTACCCTTGCACGTGCACTATAAATTGTATACACATAGGTACACTAAAGGGGAAAATACAATCACCCGTATGGGCCCCGGCGAGCGTATTATTGGTACACACGTGACGTCTAGGGATGCTACGCGAGTCAATAAGTGAATTTAAGTTCGAACCCGATCATTCTATATGGATCGATAGGAGTTGACAGGGTTCAAACCAACAAACAAATATGTGGCCGTGGTGACCAGAATATTTGTTTTAATACATTTATATTAGGCCTTCAAGGCCTATAATCAAAAGAATTTTTTAACAAAGGCATAAAGCATACGAGAAACCCGATCCTCAATCAATAGCTTGGTCGAATTGACAGGGTTTAATCCATAACGAGAAATGACCTCAAACACACCGATGATGGCCGTGTTGAACGAAGATCTCAACCGGAGGGGTTCACAAACATTTTTAAATACATCCCAAAAGTCAATTCAAAATCCAAATTCCAGAAATCCTAAAGTCCAGATATTTAAAATTGAAATCAAATCATCAATCACTCAAAGCAAAGTCCATCCACCCTCCGCAACAGTTTGTCGGGGTGGGCAAATCAAAATTTACTTCAGCTCACAAAGAGCAAAATGTCTAGTCGAAAATATCACTAGGATCCATTCTCAAACAATCTCCTGCCAATAAGGACGTGGTACGTGTCCTCTAACCGGCGGTTTTGCCACCAAATGGCACCGCAGGATAAACGGTTATGACGACCCGGGGCCCTCTGAATCGAGTGGTTTTGCCGCCAAATGGCACCACGAAATACTGGTTATGTCCAGAGCCAATACGCTCCTTAGTGGCATCAAATCCTTGAGATATGAATCGATAGGATATGATCGATAGGGCACAAAGCCCTCTGTTAGCTAAGGTGGATTCAAATTTGTCCCCTTAGGCAAATATCTATCCCAGGTCTACAAGGTACCCTTGGACGAAGCAACCCATGGCTGCCGAAAAGGATCCTTCTATCAGGTTGGGTCGACTACCTCCTCTGACTATATAGACCAGGGACCACGATGGCCCGGAACGACGGAACCATGGGATCTTGATCGGGTCCATCATCCATTCCCCCACCATCCGCTTTAAGTGAAAGATGATGCAATTTCTATTTTAAATATCAATTTTCAAAATCCCCAAATCCTTCAAATTTCCAAATTCAAGTCCAAACCCATGCTGCTACTATATGCCAGATAACACGTATTTATACGTATCTGATTGACGACTAGCCTTAATCGAAAGTTCTCTCTCGTTATCGGGAGGGGTAATTTACTATAGGGGCTTGCCTTTTAACCCATAGAGGATAGAATTCAAAATAGCCAAACGAGAATAACGTTACCATAGCCATCTCTGATGATGCCACCACATCCCATAATATTATTATCCACCTCAGCACCAACATTCAGCTTAAAACAACCCACCCTCGATTTTAACCAAAAAACCAGACAAGGACCGGAAAAAGAGGAAGACAAATGCAACTTGAGACCAAGGTCAGCAACAACATGATAACAATGTTTAAAACCTTTTAAAGTAATTAAGTTAACTGAAACCAGGCTAAGTAATTTATCTTTCACATTATGAATAACCCTGGAAGAATTCATTTGAATACCATTAAAACCAGAGTTGTTCCTTTCCAACCAAAGATACCGAAGAATAAATGAAGAAGTGAAATTCCTAATATGGCCTTTGTAATCCACAAACCAAGCCTTAAGCATACTATAAATGGACATGTTCCCCTTAAAAATATTTAATTTAAAGATATCATCGAAGTAGCACTAGGTTTTAACCGCAATAGGCCCTGAAACAAAAACATGATGCATGCTTTCAAAATGGAAACAACATTGACATTTAGAAGGAATGACAAAACCTCTTTTAGTCAAAATGTCATCCGTAGGAATAAATCTGTTTAAAATTCTCCAAACAAAGGTAGACACCGTAGAGGGGATACTTGTATGACAAATCCTAAAATAAATGAAATTATCATCTTTTTTAATTCTAAAATCATGTCAAGCATCTTTTAATCTAAACAACCCATCACTAGCTAACTTATATAAAAGAACATCGTTAGAATCAGCATTAATAGGAATAGAGAAGATTTTCTGAATAATGCAATCAGGAACCACCTCAGCAAGCTTTTCATAATCCCAACAGTTATCATTGATAAAGTAATTAACCTTAACATTCGCATTAGAAGAAGAATTAATAAGAGAATCAATAGAAATAGAATTTAGCCATTGATCCTTCCAGAAAAAAACATTACCACTTCCAAGACCCCAAGCAAGATGATGTTCCATCTTCCACTTAATCTTACACATCCTTTGTCAAACTTTAGAATCAACAACATTAAAAGAACAAGTAGAAGGATGCTTCCTATCACAATACTTAGAAAACATAAACTTAGCCCATAAGGATGAATTAGCTTGTCCCACGAGGGCCAGGTCAGCCATAGTTTTGCAGCCAAGACCTCCCTCTTTTAAAATACCACAACACTTGTCCCACGAGGCCCAAATCATTTTAGTGTTACTAGAAGAGCCTTTCTAAAAAAACTTGTTAAGGATAATATCAATACGGTTACACACCCATTTAGTAGGGAGCATAGTTTGAAAAGAATACACAGGAAGATAACAAAGCACACTTCTAATGAGAGTAAGCCTACCCCCATACTCAAAAAATTAGACTCCCAGGACATGTGTTTATATTGAACCGAAGAAATTAAATAAACAAGAAAGATTTTTTTCTACCTTTAAAAAGAGGAATACCAAGATACTTAATAGGTAACTGACCATGCACAAAACTAGTCAAATCCTTAATAACCGAGATACGATTCCTCTTCATATTATTAGACACAATAAAACAACTTTTATTATTATTTAAGGACAAACTGCTAACAGTGCAAAAAACATGGAAAAAATCCATAAGTTTATTAATATTATTATGAGAAGCATTCATGAAAATGATAAAATCATCAGCAAAACAAATGTGAGAAATAGGAAAACCCCGCATGGTTTTGAAATAGTATTACTAACATGGAAAAAATCCATAAGTTTATTAATATTATTATGAGAAGCATTCATGAAAATGATAAAATCATCAGCAAAACATACTCCTAGAAAGATAATCAATAGCAATAATGAACAGCGTAGGAGACATATGGTCACCTTGCCTTAAACCATGAGAAGAATTAAAAAAATCAGCACTGTTGCCATTAATGAGCAAAGAAAAATAGGACCCCTCAATACAATTTTTAATCAGATTAAGAAAAACTAAAGTAAACCCAAAAGAGTGCAGGATGTTATAAATGAATTGCCAACTAATATTATCATAAGCTTTGGAAATGTCCAGCTTGAGGATGGAGTTACCATCCCTCACCTTAATGTCCAAATCATGACAAAACTCTTGAGCAAGCAAAATATTGTCATAAATAGAGCGACCTTTAACAAAACCCATTTGAAACTGAGAGATAATGTTAGGAAGAACATTAGATAAATGAGACATAGAAATTTTAGAAAGCAATTTATTGAAAAAAGTGCAAAGACTAATATGTCTGTAATCATCCCAGTTATTAGCATTAATCTTCTTAGGAATGAGAACAATAGAAGTAGAAGCAAAAAACTTAGGCATAGGGTTACCAACAACGAAATCCAAAATAGCAGCATGAAGATCATCCTTAATGATATCCTAAGTTTTTTGAAAAATTTAGTAGTAAACCCATTAGGACCAGTCACAGAGTTATCGTTCATATAAAAACAATAACTTTTAATTCCTTAATAGAAGGAGAGCTAGCAAGCATATCATTATTCGCCTCAGAAACCAGAGAGGGGATAATGCTATTATTAATCAAATTACAGGGATTAAAATCCTTATTAAGCCTATTTTTAAAATGATGAACGGCTAACATGGCAATTTCCTCGCCATTCTCAGTGATAGAACCATCATCACGAGCAATTTTCAAAATAGAGTTAGAAGCACGTTTACTATTAACCAAAGCATTAAAATACTTAGTATTATTATCCCTCTCCACCAAATTTTTAGCAGCAGCCTTTTGTTTCCAAAAAGTCTCTTCTTGAGCCTGAAGATTACAAAGATTAGATTTAGCCTCTCTAAGAGAAGCAAAATTGGCCTCAGAAGGACAGTTTTGACAAATATTCTCTCTATTATTAACCATATCTTCAGCATTTAAAATATTAGTAAAAATATTTTTGAAGACATTATGATTCCACCAATTTAAAAGCTGCTTAATCATTTCAACTTAGACCAGAGTCTTTTCATACCCCCAATAGAATTGTCAGGATGTAAAATAGCATTTCAGTTCTCTTGAACATTCCCAAAAAAGGAATCATGTTGAAGCCACATATTTTGAAAGCGAAATTGAGGAACAACATTAACCTGACTAATATTAAGAGCAAGAAGTAAAGGAGAATGGTTAGAAAGAGTACGACTAAGATGCTTAACAGAAATAGTACTAAAAGAATTGATCCAGTTATCATTAAATAAAATGCGATCCAGTCTTTGCCAAAGGTGCCCTCTATTCCAAGTAAATTGATTAATGAGATTACAGTCAATAATCATATTATTAAAATCTTCCATAGAAAAGGAATTAGGAAAAGATCCCCCAGAGTGCTCGGAAGGATTAGAAATAGTATTGAAATCACCGCCCACCAACCACGGACCATGATACATACTATGAAATTCAGTTAATTGCTCCCACAAAGCTTTTCTCATGCCACGAGAAGAAGCCGCATAAATGAAAGTGGCACAACACTTAACATTTAGAACATCGATATGACAATGAAGCACTTGAGTAAAATTACCAAGAACCACAATATGAACTGGATCTTTCCAGAAAACCCAAATCTTATTAGCACAATTAGCCATAGAATGCTTAAAACCAAGAAATCTAGCATTATTAAGTAACTTAAAAACATTAACAAGAGGTTCAAGCAAAACTAAAATGGAAATATCATGAATACGACAAAGATTTTTAACCTGCATCCGAAAGGAGGCGCACCCAATGCCCCTCACATTCCAAATGAGTGCGATTTAAACATAAAAACCAAAAAATTAACGACTAGTTTGAGAACGGGTATTTCTACCGGATTTTAAAACAAGATTAGTATTCCTGGCCGATTGAACCATAAGATTCTTGCTCTTCCTACCACGTTTACCTTGACCTTTAACAAAGCTAATGTCAATATCATCTCTAGCAAAACATCTAGCAGTAAATTCTAGATCCTTAGTATCAGTAAGATTATCATAACGCAGATGGGAAATAGTAGGAGACTTACATTCAGGATTTAGATCTAAACCGTTACCTTTGTGAGGTGGCTCACCTTCCTCCAACAATTCTTCCGCATCCATCTCACTATTATTTAAACCAAGCTCAGCATTTTCTATTTCAACTAAATCCTTTTGACTAGTCTCAACATGACTGACAGAAATAAGCTAGAGATTAGAAATAATAGGTTCCTGGTTATGGTTAGAACAAAAATCATCATCAGCATTAACAGGTAACTTAGAATTTAAACAGCCATTCAAAATGGGTAAAACAAGGTTAGCAATATTTAGAGAGCAAGTATCATTCAACCCTTGATTTTCCAATATTAAACCAACAGCAGGTGAGACATCCTCATTATCGCTAATATCAACCTGTTTAGGAAGAGAAACCTCTAGGGAAGACATAGACGTTAGAGGAGCGCAATTCAAAACAGGTAAGGGGTCATTCATGATGTTTAAAGAATCATTCACAGTAGGTAAAGGCACCTCATTAGACTTAGAAATAATTCCTTCATTCTCAGCAAGGTCCAAATTATCATTACCAGTAGAAGCAACATGAAGCAAGTTTTCATTATCAGACTGAACATCAACATTTTGTTGAGATTGTTTGGACACAACATTAGCTTTGCGAAGGTGATGATGTAGCCTATAACAATCGTTAAAAGCATGGTCATGCATTTTACAGGGAGAGCAGAATATAGGTAACTTTTCAAATTCTACCTTTTGAAAGTAACCGTTAATCTCAGAACCTATCCAAACCTCCGATGGATGCTTCTTAGAAACATCAAGTTCCACATGGACACGCGCAACAGAGGGCCGAGAGATGGAAGCCGTAGCTTGATCAGTTTGTAAGGGCCTTCCAAAAATCGACACAAGACCAAACAAAATTTGCGTATTGAAAAAATGTAATCTCAAGTTAGGAAAAGCAATCCAAACCGGCGCAATAGGTGATTCCTCTCGAACATCAAAGTTAGGAGTCCATTTGAGGAGACGCAACTGACATCCTTGAATGTAGTAAGATTGACGAGCAAAAATATGACTGTAATCCAGATCGGTCGTTAATTGGATTGCAACATGTCGCGGATCGAGCAACCCGACATGAAACGAAGTAGATAATTTCAAACTCACAAAAAACTTTCGGATCACGTCCAGATTAGGGCGACGCAAAACAAAATTACCTACAAGAGTAAGGGCAAAAGGGGCTGCAAGCTGAGAAACAACAAAGTCATCGAACAATAGAGCTGGACAACCCTTAATAGAAGACTGCACAAAATTAAGCTTAGGAGCAGCAGATGACGATCCTGAGACAACATCCTTGAAAGATCGAGTGCGACCATCAGTTAAGGCAGCATTCGGGTGGAGAGATGACGACTTAGTCGTCGTCTCCGAAGGAAAACGGAACGAAAAATCAAAGTAAAGCCACGAACGAACACAAACAAAGCCAGATAAGGAAAAAATCTAGCAAAAAAGCAAACCAAAAAGCAGAAAAACGAGGAAGGCGATCGAGAGAACGGAAACCCTAAATCGCCTCAGAGCCGCCAGTCGCAAGTTGGAAATGATCTCTTCCGCTGTCTTTGAGAAGATGGAACTCCCATCAATTAATTCTTCTTGTGTGGCCCTTGCTCTTTCTTTCTCTCTCTTTGCGCTGACTTTAAAAGATATATTCTGAAATTCTTTTGAAATATTTAAATTTATTTCTTCCATAATTCGCATGAACCATACCTGTTATATTCCATATTATTATTTAAATCAGAATTTCTCACTTCTTTTGAATAATCATGATTCACTTAATTTACTTGACCAGAGATAATTCCATTTTCCACTTCTACATTAGATAAAGAAGTAACCTTATTTTGATTAACCACATTTTTATTGCAATGAAGTTGCGCGTGTCATTTTCTACCTCAATTGAAACAGAATGATGAAATCTTTTCATATTCTATTTTTTAAAATAATCTTCCATTAGACCCTTCAACCCAAATATCTAAGGGAAGTTGTGCATCAAGATTAATACGAACATAAATTCTTGCAAATTCTCTTTACACCTAATTAAACATATTTCCATCCAAGAACATAGGTGTACCAACCATAGAAGCAATTCGAACAATGTTAGTTTCATCCCAACAATATAAAGGAAGATGAGGAAAATGGATCCACACAAATGAAAACAAATCCTTCATTGATGATGTTGAAAAATCAAGACTCCAATTCTCCTTACCAATAATATGTCCTCCTATAAATCAAGGTCCTCCACTAAACACAACTTCTTTTGCTTCAGAAGAATGAAATGAACATAGAAACCATTCCATTCCTAAGTTAATAAGGTGAAAATAACCAAATTTACTCCATTATTTCCTTAAATCTATACTAATCACTGAATAAGAAATAGAGTTTCCAAAAACCTTAATGACCAAAGAGTTATGAAGTCTTAATATTGCCTTTTCATTTTCAAGATGCAATTTAACAGCAACACCATCTTCTATCATCTCAATATCTTTCTCAAGATTAACTAGATTAATGTTAGGTTGTTTGCCTTCTAGCATTAACAGGTTCTTTCAACAAATTAGAAGAGTTTTTAACATCTTCAGAAGCATTAACGCAAACATTTACAGAATCTGAAAGTTTGCCAGACACATGGACATTTCCCCTTTCAGAAGGAACAGAATTGATATCAACATTTGCAGAAAAACCTGAATTGAAATCATTTCTGACTAAAGAAACTGGATTAACAACAACCTTTGCAGAAGAAGCACAATTGCCATCATCTTTTTTTACTAATCTTAAAATAGATGCCTCTAAATCATTAGGTCTTCCTAGAAATCTTTCATCAATCTTCGATTTAGCATTTTTAAAAGAGAAATCTTGAGTATAAGACATCAAATTTTTACCCTTATCAATCACAAAGTCGATCTTTATCAAACCAGAGGAATTAACGGCATCAGGATTATCTTGATCAGCAATGGAGCTCCATAGACAGGTTTAACAGATGAACCATGGGAAGAAGAAGGAATTTAATCAATTTGGGAGAGTGCTATGTGCACGTAGATTTATGTGTGCAACTTAAATTTAAGAATCTTTTTAATTAATAATTAGTCTACTTTTTCTTATGAGATATACTAATGCTAAACAAATTCGATAGTGATATTTGATGTTTTATCAAATCTCAAAGGACTACATGATACTTAACTAAATCTCGGGAGTTGTAAATGAAAATTAATTGCTTATTCAGGCTACCAAAAAATTTCATAATTATATATTAATCAAATATATAATAAAATCTAAATATTTATTCAGAATTTTTTAAGAAAATTAAAACCTACTTGCCAGTTCAAATTTATAATAATATTAAAGATTTTAATCCTTGCAGTTACAAGAAAACATTTTACTCGCTAGCTCAGATTTTTTTTTTTTTTTTTTTTTTTTTTTTTTTTTTTTTTTAATTTTTTACTCACTTGCTCAGATTGGTTTCATAGCGCATATGTTTTTAACTTTCAGTTTACTTTTCCTTTATAGTCTGTTTTCAGTTTGTTGTTTTTGCTCTAAATTTTTATATTTTTGGATTTAATATTACAGCTCCTAGATATTAATTTCTCCTGAATAAAGTTTTTACTCATAATAATAACATTTTTTTAGGAGAAATAAAATACTTTACATGATGAATATCCAAAATTACCTACTCTTAATAATCAATCTTTCCATGGAATAACTCTAATTTCCAATAATATTTAAAAATATTAATATGAAATAACGAATCCATTAAACAAATATAGAACGGGCAAATTTTTAAAATAAATACAGCTAAAAAATTAATTAATTAATTGAATATCGAAAAAAAAATAAAAAAAGTATGTTACTGTAGCAAGTAGCCCGTTTAACGGAAAACTTGCTACAATCACAGTTGACTGGACTGGCACATGACTCAGCATGGCTAAATCAGCTGTAAGTCGCCTGTTAAACAAGGTTCTTTGGCTATTTTTATTTTTTTTATATTTAATTAATTTATTTATCTTTTAACCGTATATATATTAAAAATTTGCGGAATACATATAAGGGGGATTACGAGAATTGTAAGAGACCAAATATTTTATATGGAACACCCAAGAAAGAAAAATCATGGGGCATAGCTCAATTGAAATGATTCTCTAGTGTTTTTCATTGATTTTAAATGATGTCATTTCTCAAGGAAGGTTTTGATGGAGCATAACAAATATACATTTTATAGAGCACATTGCATGTTTAGGTTGGAAGAGCCTAATGACATGAGAGTTATTCTTCAAGATTGTTGGTCTATTTTTTTGGTTGGAAGAATTGTAGTTGAGCAATGGAGGTTGAAGGTTCGTAATCAGGCAATGGTAGTTGGAAGAATGTGGAGGGATCATAGATGGGCGATGGAGGTTGAGCGATGGTGGTTGGAGGGATAGTAGTCGGCGATGGTGATCTGAGGGATCATAGTAGTGTGATTGTAGTCTGCTGATGAAGTTTGGTGGGATCATAGTTGGCACGGTGGTCCTTGGGACCCTAGCCGATAGGCAATAGAGGTTTAGAAGGACCGTAACTGGGAAGCTGAGGTTGAAGAACTGTTGTCGGGCAAGTGTGGTCTGAGGACTGTAGTCAGCGGGTTATGATGTTTAGAATGATCATACTCGGTAGGCGACAGAGGTTGAAGGACTGTAGTCGGTGAACGATGGAGGTTGGGAGGATCATAGTCCTGTGATTGAGTTCAAATGATTGTAGTCAGCAGGTGACAAAACTTTGAAGGAATGTAGGCTGACGATGGTGGTTCGAGGACCGTAGTCAAGCGATGGTGGTCCGAGAACCGTAGTAAGACGACGATGGTTTGTGGACTGTAGTCGACAAGCAACTGTGGTTTGAGGGTGGAGATTGGAAATGGTTCAATGATGGTAATCGTATGGAGCCCTGATAGTGGTGGCCGGGAGTTGGTTCAATGGTGGCCTAGTAGAGGTCTGATAGTAACAGCAGGGTGACGAGAGTTTGCTGTCGGTGGTGCTCAAGTGGAGATTCGGGATTCTTTAAGTCTTAGAATTTTCTTCTCTCTTTCTAGGGTCCAAGCCCCTTATGTATGGAGTGATGGTCTATTAATAAATTTTTTGGATAGACATGCCCTATAAATATGGTGAAAGTTCGGAGAAAAATCAGAGCAGTCCATCGAATGGTGCATATTGATTCTCACAATTATTTAAGTGCCTTAATGATGTCATATTTATGTAATCTGGGGATCACTAGATTAATCTGGTTGAGCTACTTGATTTGACTATAAGCATGTCAAATTTGGAGTTCATTTGATCCTCCAATTAAAATAATGAAGCTTTCAAATACCTTTAGGCCCTTGATTTTGGCTTATTAGTGCTCGGATTGGACCATCTTTTATGTCGTTGTGTTTGTCTCATTTAGATGTTCACTTTGACTATAAGTTTGCTGAAATTTGAGCTTTGTTGATCCTAAATTTGATTTTGAAAGTTTCCAATTTAAGTGTGCCTTGGGATTCATGCCCGATCAAAATGATTTTTCGTGACATATTAGTATTGCCTGATAGTTTGAACAATACCAGCGGGTCTCAACATGTCCAATAACTTGGGAGTGGCTGAGCAGTAGAATGTTAAATGTATGCCTAATTGCATATTATTTTTGTATGCGAACCATCTCACTCTTCAGCTATATTAATCTCTAAAACATGCATAATAACTTATTTATTCTATCATTTTTTTTACTGTGTATTTATTGTTTCTTGTTGGTGTTCTAACCATCAGATTTTGTTTATGTTGTTGCTCCTCTTCCAGAAGCAGAAGTTCTTTCAGCACCTCCAAAGCTTGTCTACAACAAGTTTGTTCTCAGGTATTCTATTAGTTTCTGATTATGTGATTTGTCATTGACAATCATGTAATTTGTAAATAAGCTCTTTCAGCACCTCCAAAGCTCGCCTACAAAAAGTTTGTTCTTTAGGTCTCTTATTGGTGGCTGGCTTGTGGCCAAAGAGCTCCAAACGATTTTAGATTCCCATATTTGCATCGCATTTTTTATTCTTAGTAATGTTTCCTTTGAAAAAGTTTTCATTAATTATGCTCAGTTTCAAGGATTCGTAAGTTGTGCATTTTGGTTTGTAATAGATTGGCCAGGGATCTCTTGGGAGCTGTTGTGAAACAGTGGAATGAGCATGTCCTTGTCATTGATAAAATCATCCCTCAAAATTGGAAGGTATCCCTCACACTTTATTTACTTGATTTCCTGACCTAGAGGGCTATTAAGAAATTGAAATCATGAGTTCATACAATCACTTTGATCATCATTATCAATAATCTTATCCCTACTAATTTAATTTTGACTTATTGTCCATTCTCTTGCTTAGTGATGTGTTGTTGTTCTCCACAATTTTGAGAGGGGTTTACATTTATCTCATAAAATTCTTCATCTATTGTAATCAAATATTTAAACTATATAAAAAATATCACTAATATGAATTTATTTAAAGTAAAACACACATTTTCATGCATATTATTTGATGTTATTTAAACACTAAAGTGGTAGGTAAGTAAATATAAAATATTTACGTGTTAGATATGTCAATACATAAGAATTTTGTGTATGTAATCTCCATATATATATATATATATATATATATATATGGACAGTGCTAATTTAGTCTCTTTAAAATTTTGAATCAGGATGAATCTACTGCAAGAATCTTGGAACTTTCCATTCTACATCTTGCCATGGCAGAGATAACGGAAATAGGGACAAAGCATCAAATTGTCATTAATGAGGTTAACCATCCTCCCTTACAGCATTCATTTGTAATTTAGGCTTTGTTTGAGATGGCTTTTTTATTGCTTCTTAAAACAGCTTTCTAGTAAAAATTAAAAATTTAGTACTCGAAGCTGCTTTAAGAAACAGTAAAAAAATCTTATCAAACGAAGCCTTAGTGAAATTTTTATTGCATTTTTTCTTTAAATGAATATATTTTTAAAAGTGGTGTAAGTGAAATGTATAGTTTTAGAAATATAAGTGTTATATGATTGGATGAAAAATAAATCACATTAATTTTTAAATTTTTATTGGGATAATTTCAAATAACTTCTTTCTCCCTCCCATTCCTCACTCTCTCTCTCTCATCTCAAATGCAAAGCAAGGGGAGGATAGCAAGCTATATGATTGGATGAAAAATAATTAATATACTCTTAATGCTACTGGCAATATAACCAGCTTTTAATATACTATTTGTTGACTTAGTTTTCTATCCATGCAGGCTGTTGATCTGACAAAGAGATTCTGTGATGGATCTGCTCCTCGAATAATAAACGGTTGCCTTCGGACATTCATCAAAGATTATAATAGCAGAATAGCTGCTGTATAATCCATGTTGTTGTAATGCACAAAGAGGATAGCAAGCTCTCTTGTAGCCATTGGAGCTATTTAAGAGTTCTCTTATTATTTTCATTTCAACCCTCCCTCATGTATTGTATTGAACTGCACAAATTACGCCTATCAAAAATCATATATTGATATTCCTGGAAAATGAAAAGAAGTAATTATCTATTGAATTATAGAAGAAAAAAAACATGTACAATTTCTGCCCATGATTATTGAAATTCATTTTTTAGGCGAATTAATTATAGTTCAGTGTTGCCACCTTTTTCTGGGTAGAGTATAAACTTTTTGATAGAATATAAGCCATTTTTAAAACTAAGTATCGTCTTAATCATAATTAAGTGATTAATCAATATTAAAAAAAAAATTAAAACTCGCCAAAATCGCCCGTTTAACGAGCGACATACATCAAAAGGATAAGTCACAAACGAAGAGCAGATCCGACGCGTAAGCTTCTTTTTAATTTCTTTTAATTTTTTTTTTTTTGTTTAAATTGTGTTCCTTTAGTAGCCTTCTTCATTAGATTGTATTATGTTGAAAGTTTAGGGTTGATTTAGTGCTAAGACTTAAAATTTGTGTGTGAGATGTGTTTTTTTATTACGAAAGATTGAAGATAACTTTGATTTGTGGATAATATTTTGTTGTTGATATGATTTTTTTGGATAAATGTAACATGATATTATTTTGAGAGATATAATGTTTGGGTAGATTTGTTTGGATAAATATATTTTTGTAATGATTAGAGCCTTTTAGGAAGTTTGAAGGATTAAAAGGAATATTCAATTTGAAGAATTTTTTTAAAAAATATTTAATAAAAAAATTATGATAAGTAATATATCCAAGTTAAATTTTCTACGGCAGATTATTAGAAAATGTAATATTTTGACTTCATGTAAGTAACATATATTTATAGTTAATATTAAAAATATATATTTTTAATCGACTAAATTTACTCTTCACAACTCTAGCAGAAGATCAAGAAAAAGAAAGCAAGTGGCAATGTCGACTGGCGACAAGGCTGCCTTTCACGCCGGCGAGGCCAAAGGCCAAACTCAGGAGAAAACGGATAATTTGTTCGGAAAAGCTTCGAACGCGGCTTCTGGAGCTAAGGACAAGACGGCAGAGACGGCGCAGGCGGCAAAGGATCATGCAGTAGAGGGAAAGGACAATGCTGGTGGCTTTCTACAGCAGACTGGAGAGAAATTGAAGAACGCGGCGCAGGGAACTACCGACGCTGTGAAGAACACTTTGGGAATTGGAGAGGAGAATAAGGGAAACTAGTTAGCTTCAGAAGCATCGTATATGGTGTAATGTAACTGCAAAACCATGTTATTTTTTGCTATGTAAATTCTATTGTATTTTGTAAAGATGTGTTACAAAATTTTTTAAAATAAAATTTTGTATAGGATATCATTATAAATATGTAGTATTCCACAATGTTGGGACGGGAAGCATCGTTTTTTCTTATGTATGGTGGACAGTTATCTTTAGATGATAGATATTCACCAACATATATTAGGGGGAGGCACCGACCATTGCAAGTGTCTGCTAAGATGAACTTAGCGCAACTGAAGATTATGATTCTGCAAGCCCTTAAATATGATACGCCGAAGTACACAGTAAACTTGGTTTATCGTATGCCCTTAGGGAATGAGTTCATAGCTTTGGCTGTCGAGGATGATGAGGAATGTCAAATGGTGTTATCACATGTAATTGGGCAGATACTTTTACTTTATGTAGGGTCGAAGATATTGCTTCAAAAAATTTAGTTGTTGAGCAAATAACATCTCAAGTGCATGAGACATAATTTTGACGGGGTGATAGAAGGCGATTCGACCAATCCAAGTCTCGTGCCGTAATGTCCTGAGTAAATTTCTCATTTATGAATTTTTAATGTGTATTACATAAACTATTATTGTATGAGAAATTTCCTCTTGTTAATAAAATATGATTTATGTGATGGAGTTAACGACAAAGAAGTTTTTGCCGTGACATTCCAGGAACTTTTGAGGGACCATTAGTCAATATTGATAATGGTTACGAAATGATGAGTAGTGGATCGAGCGATCCAGGTCCTGATGATGGTGATGATAATGCACAATATCATTTGGATGAAGTGAATGTTGATATGAATCAAGATATTCATAGCATAATTCAACGTTGTTGTTACATGAATGTCAGCATTGTAGAAGGTGTAACTGTAAACAATGAGTTTGTGAAGACATATGCAACAACTCGTGAGTGGGATGAGGATGTAGCAAATGACTGGGAATATGCTGGTAGCCAAGTTAAGGACGAAATTTTAATTCCAATAGAACTGATGGAGGGTATGTGTTTTAACAAGAAAGAGGATCTTCAATTCGCATTACAGGTTTGGTCGATTACAAATAATATAGAGTATGTCATTGTAGCTTCGAACAGACAGAAATTCACAGTGGTTTGTGCTCAGAGTTGCAGATTAGGCAAGCCATGTATATGGCTCTTGCATATGGGCGTCAGCAAACAGTTAGGAGGCATATGGAAAATATCTTCCATGAAGAACTAACATACATGCGAAACTCTGATTATAACAACAGGATATAGACAATGTAATTCTTAATTTATAAGCTACTTCATATTGCCTAGCATTAGAAGGCATATGGATATCAAGCCGTGAGATATTATAGGCCAAATTGAAGCAAAGTTTAACATTAAAGTTTCTTATATGAAAGCTTGGGATGCCTGACTGAAAGCTGTGAAAATTGTATTTGGTAGTTGGGAGGCGACTTATAGAACCATAAATTTGTTCATGGACATTGTTGTGTTTTCAATGCCTGAAACCATTTATAAGATACAAACGTCTGAGAATCATAGATTTGAGAGATTATTTTTCTCGTTTGGGCTTTCGATAAATGGTTGGAGCTACTGTCGCTCTGTTCTTTACCTTGACGGCACATTCCTGTTAGGCAAATATCGAGGCACTTTACTTACTGCTTTGAGAATTAATGCTAACAATGGATTCTATCCCCTCGCATTCACAATTGTAGAATCAGAATGTGTTGATTCATGTGTGTGATTTATGAGCCAGTTGCTCATACGCTCGTCCTACACATAACGACTACGACTAGCTGAGTCAACAAGGTAAGTCGCCCGTTAAATGGACGACTTTGACAAGTTAATAATTTTGATGAGCTATATAGCCAAGATTAAAAAAAAAAAAGATTAAGAGGAGCAATCATCCATCAAGCCAATTAAACCTATGTTTCAGACAATCTATACTATGAGTTATTGATCCATATATTTTTTATTGATGTAAAATTTTACATTCTTATAAATAATGAGTGAGGAAAAATATTCTGATTTTTATTTCTTTTACATATACTTAAGCTAATAATTTATCTCTCACAAATTTCTCTCTCTTTCTCCGCATTTCGTCACAAGAATTCTCAAGTTACACATGAAGCTCCCTTGCTAGTAAAATCAAATATCACAACGGCATACTTTAATCAAGCTACTTGCACGCTTTTTCTAAGCATTGGACTCATATTCGAACACTTGAGCTTCTATTCTACAAAGCAAGACTTCAAAACTACGAAAATAAAAATTTTTAAATTGATAATTGTTATGTTTAAAAGAGCAGGTGTTCGATTTAAAGAGCAAAAAATTAATAACGCATACCACTATATATTGCGTTCAATTTTTTTTACTGAAGACTGGACTCAAATTCAGGAGAAATTATTCTATGCATAGTCCGGATAGAAAGAACCGTCCAAACTATGAGTATACACACTAAACTATGTACACAATATGTACACTAATTTAATAATATTATATACAATATATACACTCACATATCCGGACAAATTTTTCTGTCCGAACTCCAAAATAAATTCTTAACTAAGAAAAAAAAAGTTTTTATGTTTAGTTGAACAAAATCTCTAATGGGACGAAGAAACAAAGAGCTCACTCACTCCCATGAAGAGCTCGCTCCATGGTCAATTCTTTGGCAAATTTACTTTACTCAGTATAAACCAACCCAAAAAAAAATTCCGTTGTATTCACTTTACCGCTAACCAAACAGCCCAAAGTATTATTTCATATTGCATTCCCTTTATACCCCACAAAATGACCCCTAAATATTTAGAATTGCAATATTTGATCACAACAATTTACAATAATATGAATGAATTTTAAAACATTGAAACTAAGATCTAGTTTATAACATTTATGGGTTGTAGAGGTCGGCGTCATTCAATGCAATAGTGCAAATTAATTGTTGACAACAATTCATTATTTTATACACTTCCAGTAAAATGTAATTAAATATTTAAAAAATCACCAAACTGTCTTCTTATAGATAACTAAGACATTTTTTCAGTATATGACTAAACAAGCGACATCTCATTTCAAAATAGAAAAATTGCCACCAAACAGCGAGAACTTCATCTTTGCATTAAGAAGTACGATAATTTCATTCTTTAACGTATTACCAAAAAATAATCATCGAGACACCTTTCATCCAGTACAAAGATCATTTAAAAAACCCAAAAAGCATAGGATTTCTTCATGTAATCCTACATTTTGATTGGCGTGGTAAACAAGGTACCTATTTTCTGTTATGGCAAAAAAAAAAAAAAGCAGGAATATATATACATTCAGGAAACAGAAGTCAGGCCTGATTTCACTTCAACCAAGCTTGCTTTTTCATGCTCAGCAGAATTCCAGCACAATTTCGATACAAAATCGTCAGGATCTGCTACATAGTCCTACAATATTTCCAAATTAAGTGTTACAACCACTTAAAGTAGAAAAAATTAATTTCTAGTGCATTATCATATATTTACCTCCAATTTTCTAACCAACTCTTTCGGCGTTGGAGCGGAAACTATAATGAGGCGAGCTTTCTCAGAAATAAACTCCTCTGACACAGCCGTGTCCATGAACGAAAGTAAGAAATCGTAGTATCCATTTACGTTCAACAGACCCACCTGAAAAGGGTCCAAAGTGGTACAAAGATAAATATAATAAAAAATAACAAATGGTAACATCTAACTTACAAGATTTATCTTGGAATCAGTTAAGGTGCCAAGTTCTTTGCAGGAATATTTGCTTACAGGCTTCCGATGAATTCCTAACTGTGCCCATGTTATAACTTCCAGCAATTCCTCGAGTGTCCCATATCCGCCTGAATTATGATCATCGTTTGATTTCATAATGACCAATGCCACAAAAGTATTTAAATATAAGAAAACACAGTACGAAAATACCAGGCAAAGCAATGAAGGCATCAGCTTGGCGAGCCATCTCAGCTTTCCTCTCATGCATGTCTGAAACAGCCCGAACCTCACCAACAGTTTCTCCAGTAATCTGAAAATGCACAGTGAATATAATTTTTTTGCTCGGATTACAATTCATTTTCTCAGCATTTGCTGAGTATAACAGCTTCTCGAATCACATTCAATTTAAAGCTCAAACATACATGTAGCATATTAAATATATTAAAGCAATCAAGGCGATGTTATCTTTAATAAGACTGCTAAACTTCACAATAACGGCTAACCAAAGACCATTGAAAGTAGAAGAAATAGCTGTCACCTAAGATTAACATGAAATTCTACAGCAAGCAGATCCTCAGTAAAAGAAATTCAAAATAACTTTCACAAAAATCAATTTGATTAAGATAACTGACCTCGCTAGTCATCAAAGATTTTGGAATGACTCTGCAGGAAAGAGAAAATAATTATACATAAGCAAAATTACTACCATATAGCATAAAATATAAAAAGGAATGCTAGTAGAAAGAGAGTTAACCAAAATATTCCAAAATACTTATCTAACATTTAATACATCTATAATTTATAGTCTTAACCCTCAAAATAATTCACTTGCCAAGATATTTAACGAAACTGAATAACTTTTTCCGATGCGAGCAAGGGTTTGAAAAGTCATTGAGTTTAATTAAAAGCTTCACAAGCCTATCAAAACCAAATTAGAAAACCTGCACAAGGAGCTCACTGTATAAAAAAACATAATTAGATCTCCAGAAGACTATTGTTAACAGAAAAGAAATAAGAATGCTTCATCCATAACGCATTCCACCAGTCGCTATCCGGGTAATTAAAAATCAGCATCAATACAAAGGGGAACCTTTTTATATATAAAACGCCCTTCCACACAAATAAATATCGAATAAATAAAGCTATCAGAAAAGCATTCTATTTAACTAAGTGTGAAATGGAACTAAGCCGCTACATCTGTCATGCTGTGATAAGTAAGAACACTAACAAACCACTTTATAGATATGTGTGTGAGAAAGAGAGAACCCTAGAACATGACGGCCACCATTATGGACGGCTTGTGAGACGAGACCCATCAATCCAACGCTTCCTCCTCCATAAACCAAATCAATACCCCTAGCCACCTTGAACAAATAACAAGACGTGTCAGAAAGAAATTCAAAGATTTTTTTTTAAGTGCAGTATGGTAACCGGATTCAGATCAAAAGGATATATAACAGGCTAAAGTCATCATATCCAAATGCACTTTTTCATTCCAGAGAATGTCTTAAGTGCCTCTTCCCGTTATATTAACTAGAAAAAACAAAAAAGCTTCATATGATTACCAGCCAAAAAAACTATTTTAAAATGTCGTCCAAACTCGTGAATAATCATGCAAGAAAGCTAGCCCGGTAGGTTACAACTAGTAATCCCGTCCACAACCTCTTTCATCAATCTTTCTCACACGTTTGTGTCCAGCTAATCTCATCATTTTCAAAATTTCATTTTAAATTTAGGAATTATAAAAACCCCTACCCATCTTCTTCTATTCAAAGAAACACGATCAAATGCACGAATCATCTACCAAAATCTTTTAACTTTCGTTGAGTTAAACAAGATATTAAAAGAAATAAAGAAAACTTCATTTCTGATTAAGCATTCTGAAAACCACTAATGAATAAAAAAAACTCACTTTGAAGTTTTTAATTCTAATTACCAGTTCATTTCCAAGCTCGACGGCAGCCTCTCGGTAGCTTGCATTTCTCCCTGGGCTACTTCCGCAGAAGACGCAGATCCTACGGAAACGCGATACGCAAAACTCTCCACTTTCATATCCACGGAATTGGCCTTCCGGCTTCCCTTCCATCTCTTTCCGCTGTTCAACTACCAAATGCAATAAGGCAATAACTAAAAAGCGATGGCGACGATATCTTTAGTAATTAGTACTCGGTGCCAGGTTGTTATATAAATGACTTGCCTTCCATGCTGTGCTCTGTCGCGTTAATAGTGACGATTACTGATAAGTCCTGCGTGGGGACCAATGTATCGGATTTTTTATATATCGGGAAATACGAGATGGACGGATATAATTAGGATCAGACGATGGAACCTGATCGAGAGGAGCTCAATCCTGGAAATAAATGACACAGGATTTGGTTTTTTTTTTTTTTGTGGATGAGGGTTTGATGTTAAATGTATTTTTAAAACTTGGAGCTCTCTTGATCTAGTTTTGGATATCATTTTTGCGTCCTGGAATGTTTATGGCAGTAGATAAATATAAATTTTAATGTCTTAGCATTGTACAAAGATCCAATATGCATATAGATGAAGAGAGAGGGTACAACATTCATAAGAGACATCAGAGTTTTTACATGAAAACCTCTGAAAATGGGGAAAAATCACCAGGCTAACCCAGTTTGAATGAATCCGCTATTATTTGCAGTTAATTACAAATGAGACTCTTCCTTGGGTGAAGGCAATTGGTTTGATGTAGATAATGCATATCATATTTCAAACCTTTCAACTATGACGATCAACTTTGCACTGTACGATTAGTACAAGTTTTTTGTACATATAGTCTAACAATCCTGTATTGTCTCGGATGATTAGTTCAAGATACTGTATTGATCGTCCAATATAGGGTTGTAAACGAGTCGAGTCGAGTCGAGTTTTGACACTATCGAGCTTGGCTTGTCAGTCAGAAAGGAAGCTCGAACTCGAGCTCAAAAGGCGAGCTCGAACTCGAGCTTGTCCCACTGTTAATGAGTTCAAGCCAGCTCGCGAGCCTCAGCATTCCGGATAGCCTTCGAGCGAGTCGTCCTCCTCATCCGCGTCATCCATGTCGAGCTTGCCATCAGAGAAGAAGGTTGAGCATTGAAAATTAAATATATATTTTTTTTCTTATCGGGAGAAGAGAGGAGCTAAGATAATTAATGAGAGTTTATAAAAAAGCAAAAGCAAGCTGCAGCTTGCAGCTTTCCACCCTTAAAAAAAATACTAGTTGTCTGTCAGTCATTTTCATTGGTTATATTAAATAAAATTATCATTATATATTTTTTCTTATGACAGAAAATACCTAAATAGTATTATTTTTTTTTCATTTTTTTTTGAAATTGCCGCTTTGGTCATTTAATTTTTGGAAATCCCGCATGATGCCCGCCTTCCTTATTTGAAATTACCGCCCTTCTGTCATTTTATTTTTATTTTTTAATTCAAATAATCAATCGAGCTCAACTCGCGAGCTCCAGAGTCGAGCTCTCATCAAGCTCGAGCTTGCGGCTCGATAAGCTCGGCTCGTGAGCTCGTTATCGAGTCGAGTTCGAGCCGGCTCATGAGCCGACTCGGCTCACTTACACCCCTAGTCCAGTACGACATGGGACGATGTGTGGTCATCTACATATCATCCCGTAACTTCTCGAGACATCTTGTACAATCTTCTAGAAGAAAATTATGGTTTTCATCTTGGACGATAGTGGATCGCCCTATGAAAATATAATATATCATCCAGTATGATATAAGTAGATCATCATGTACAATTTGATTAATTAATCTAACCACAATTTGTCTCCTAATCTTCAGATCAATTTAAACATAATTGTCATTAATCATCAAGGATGATATATATCGTCCTGCATGATTAGAACAAAATTTAAAAATTAAAATATTACCTAAATTGTGACTGTCGACTATTTTTTTTATAATTTGAACTGATCATCCTATACGATATGGATCGTATAGTACAATTAGGTTTAATCAATCGTAATTAGCAAGTATGCTCTAATTAGGATTTTTGTTTTTAACGAATTGTTAAGTACGATTTGAAATTGTTTTGTATGATTAAGTCAAAAAATAGAAAGTTCTCTAACTCACCAGATTTCTTCCCTTGAGTATGTGTCTACAAGGTTATTTAGCTTGGGGTCTACCAAGTACATGACTTGACTCAAGAAAGGTAAAAAGTATATTAAATTTTAAATTACCGATAGACTCAAACATTGTCTACCTAAACTTGAGTTGATTTGTGTTGCAAGTAAACTTGCGGACCTGAAAAGTCGGTGAGTAGGGCAAACAAACTAGATATGCAAGAATAACAGTAGTAAAGAAACAATAATGATTGTTATCATCAAAATCACTATACTTGGGTTCAGATTTACAACAATTTTTTGAGCATTAGCTAATATTTATTCTCTTTAAGAACTTATAATTTTTTGATAAATTTATTGCAACCCAAGCTCCTGAGTTTATATTTTTTATGTTAGTAATTATTATTGATTGCCTCTTTATTTCTCCTAGTATTTTTAGTGCATATATGTTTGTGTATTAACTAACATTTTACAACATGCACTATTCTTTGAATATTCATGGCTCAAGATAGGGTAGAATAGATTATATTGAAAGAAGTATCTAATTTTCATTTATTTATTTTTAATTTCTTGAGTTAAGTACTGTAAAGTTGTATGCTAGCTTGGTGATCGTGCACACATATATAAGGGGAGGAGAAATAATTTTAAATATTTAATTTTTCTATACATCATACTATACGATATGTTATTATAGAAGTTAAATAAAATAATTTATTTATCTAAAAAAAATAAATTTAAAATATAACTAATTATACAATATGAACATCACATCGTACTGAATGATCTGTTATATTAGAAACCATGTCATTTATTAAATTAGGCAAAACTTTAACTTTAAAATATTGCACCATTCATATCATATGAGCCAAATAAAACTATATGATGTTTCAAATATTACCTAATTTAATCCTATGATTAATCAATTGAATCTACTTAATTTTGATATTTTGATCGTACTGTATGAACTGGATCATATTATATGATCGATAAAGATGATATTTGGTTGTCCTAGGATTCATCCTAGACGAATTATAATTGAAAGTTTGACAGAGATGTTAAACCCTAATAAACTAGTCTCAAGACTAACCAAGAGCGGGGGGGGGGGGGGGGGGGAGGGGGGGGGGGGGGGGGATGAATTGGTATTTTAAAAATTCTTTAAACAAAAGTATAAATTTAAACCAAAGTTCACCACAAAGAAATCAAAGTGCAAAAATTAAATACGTAAACAGTAATAAAGAACACATAAATTTATAGTGGTTCGATCAACTTGACCTACGTCCACTCACTGGAGCCTCTCCTCTGAGTATTATACTAAACTCTATGACTCTCCTTTAGCTCCCACAGCAAGGCGGAGAAGCCTTTAAAAACCTTCTTTCCCCCAACATCGGTGAGGCAGAGAACCCAACTCCTTTTGCTTCCTCTAGAAGCAGGTAGAGAACCTAGCTCCTTTTGCTTCCTCCTAAAGCATGCAAAGAACCTTGATTAGATGCTGAAGTAGACCTCTCTAGAACCCCCAAGGAACCAGGGACGATGACTGGAGAAGACGACAATGGATCCTTACTTGGAGCAACTTTTGTGAAACCCCTCACAAACTCTCCCTCTCCTCTTGGTTCTCTCAGGTCAGGACAGTAGTAAAAGATATTCTCTTGGGTGAAATAAGAGTTCTTAAATAGAAGAGCTTCATAATAGCTCTTAATTGTAATAAATTGACTTTATCATCCACGTCGATATAAAAATCATCATGTACAATTAGTACAATTTTTGCTCAATCAGTTAGGATGAGTTAGGTGTTGGGTCTAGTAATTAGGTTGTTAAGCCTAAGTGAGTGTCCCAAGGCTACCAAGAGGGGGGGTGAATTGGTATTTTAGAAAATGTAACTTCAACTCTTGGAATTTTAGAAAACCTACCTTTTGGATATTATGATGTAAGTTAAAAATAAAGTTAAAATAACTTTTTCAACTAGAAGTAACAACTTGCAATGAAATTAAATTTGCGGAAATAAAAAACTAGTAAAGAACACACAAGATTTATAGTGCGGTCAAACTTGACCTACAGTCCACTCCCCAGAGCAACCTCTGATTAATTGCCTCAGACCGCCTTCGAGGCTACGCCTCTCGCCTACACGGACAAAAACCAGTACTAGAGCTATTTACATGCCAATTTTAAAACCTTGATCCTAATATATTAAATTTAAATCACAATTCTTCTAACATATTGTCCTTACTTTTTATCTTGTAACGGTGTCACTAGGCCTTGTAATGGGCTTGAAATCAATGTTACACTAAGCCTTAGGTAACACTACACAGTATAGAAAAGCAATCACACCATTTACAAATCCTAGATCGTAGAGAGAGGTAAATTAGGTGTATGTGTATTATCTTCCCATCATACAATTCAAGATACTAACTTAATTAATTTGAAGATTATTTCCCTCAAAAGATACTTAACAAGTTTGAACTGCCTTAAAGCCATTAATCACACATCTTCATTAATGCAATTCATTCAAGCTCTAACGATTATATTTTAACATTTCAAAACCTCCAAATCTCAAGGCATCCTCCAAAAAATTAAATTAGCTAATATTAATTTTTGAATTAATTTTTTTCTATAGAAATGCTTAATTTTAATTTACGAATTTAATATATTCCAGACAACTTGTTTTGTTCTGAGAGAAGCTTTCCAGCTTTGTTATACTTCTAATGTGCAGTGTGCTTTACTGTGGGAGCTCTCATAGGAGTTCTATCTTGCTTTTTCCAGCATATGAGCCTATTAACCATACCATCAGGCTTGCTCAATAATTCATATCCTCCTCCGTGCTGATTGGATTAAAGTCAATATTGCATGTGCTGTTCAGTAACTCTAATTGCCGGAGTGTGAAGCGAGTTTTTTGAGATCATCTGGGATTGGTTTTTGCTAGCCTTTCGGTAAAGAGTTAGATGCTGCACTAGCGGATTCAAGCCTCTCTTATGGAACTTCAGTCTATTCTATCGCCTGTAAGGGATGTTATGAGCCAATTGGCATGACAGGAATAAAGATGGTTATTGAGGCCAGGAACTCTCTAATCAATTTCCACAAAATAGCTTGGATAAAGGACACCCCCCGCGGTACACGGACAACATTGATTTCTATTTTTCAAAAGATTTCAATTTTTGTCATTTTTATATTTAATGGAGTAGAGGCCCAATAAGTAGCTGATCTCTTTTGTGCTAAACTATGCTTGTTTAGTTCCTTTTGTCATTGGAAGATGTAGTGACATTGTAATATCCCTCCGTACCTTCATTAAATTTGCCTCTCATGAGGAATCACGATGGTTATTACTCTGTAACCTTCTTTTCAATTGGTTTTTCTTAAGTTATAGCATTTTATGCTTTCTAAAAAAAAAATATTTAATATTATTATTTAAATAAATTTAAAATAATTTTGAAATCGTTGTCAAGAAAAATTAGAGATTGATTTTGAAAAATACACGGATTCTCAATTTTGAAAGTTAATTTTAAATATATTTAATTAAATTCTTATAATTAAATATTGATTTAATTTTAATAATAAATTTTAATTAAAAATAACTCTCAATTATAAGTATTTTAAGTATTTTGGTGTATTTTTTATTAATTGGAATTTCTTTTAATTTCTAAAAATTATTAATAATTTAAATTAATTTTAATTAACACTCTCAACTCATTTTAAATATTTTAATTCTTAATTATATTAAAAATATTTTTTTAATTCTTTTTTTTAATTTTTAATTTTTATTAAGTATTATAATATATAAATCATTTAAATAATTAAATAATTTTTACCATAAAATTACATCTATAAAAATAATTTTTAATTTTAAATTAAATATTTTAAAAAATTTCTTTAAATTCTTTAATTTATTTTAATATAAGCTTTTGGTGAATTAAACCCCCAATATTAGATTAAGATTTCAATTAAAATTTATAAATATATAAATAATTAATTATATAATTAAAAGTAATTAAAATTATAAAATCATTTAAATTTACGTATTTTTAAAAAATTTAAAATTAATTTTTATTTTTTAACTAAATGTAAAAATAAAAAAAAATATTTTAATTTAAAAAAAATTAATGGTAATATTAATTAAATATTTTAAATTATTTAAAATTATGAATATATTTATTAAATATTTCTAATTTTTAAATTAAAGGATTTTAGATTTTGCGACATTTTATTATATTGTAATGGATCGTTTTTTCAAATCCAATATACCATAACTCATGATCCCTTTAGAGAAGGCAAAGGTGTTGCATATCTGTCGCTCTAATGCAGGATGCAATGTTTATCATTTGGACTGCTTTTTTATTCGTTTTTGTTTTCCTATGTAGTTACAATAATAACTTTAAAGTCCTCCTTACATGCGATAGAATTGGTTTACCCTTTGTCAGAGTTTAGGCTCTAAACTTTCTAGCTTGGGGAGCTGCTGCCTTGTTCATGGCCTCTATTTACCGCTTTTGGTGGTCCCTTCCTAGGTTGCCTACATTTATCCCTTTTGTATTTTTTTCCTTCATTCTTTATTTTGTTATTTAGTTGATAATTGATTATACATGATTTTTATGTCGTTCCCCCCCTCTTCACCTCCTCTTCCCCCCTACCCGCGTAATCCCCCCTCCCTCCCCCACGCCCTACCCCACCCGCTTCCGTTGACACACTTTGGCTTCTCTACCATTGACTCCACTTCGTCCTTTAAAGGAATTTTAGATCCAATCACCAATTTCCCAATCCCCCCCCCCCCCACCCCCGCTCTTGCGTAGTCTTATGATGACTAGTGATTAGGTTATACATCTCTGTCAAACTTTCAACTTATAATCTATCTAGGGATGATCCGCTAGGACACCACAATCATCATCCTATTCGATCAATAACATGAATCCAGTTCACCTCCAAGTCACGATCAAAATATCAAATATACCGTGATTCATTGATCTAATCATAGCCGAATAAATACGATTTGAGAACATCATTATGCTTTTATTTGGCTCATCATGATTAATGCGTGCAATATATTTACAAGTTAATGCAGTTTTGCCTAATTAATAAAATGGCTATTGCGGTTCTATTATCAATGTTCATCTCAGTACGATAGGATGTTATCATAATTGATATATTAGTATATTTTAAATTTCATTTGTTTTAGATATAATAATATCTTATTAACTTCGTATAATAACATATCGTTATAGTTATGTATAGAAAATATTAAATATTTAAAACTTCTCTCCTGCCTTCTATATATCTGTAGATCACCATAGCTAGCGAACTCATACACTTTTACCAATAACTTAACTCAAGAATTAAATAAATACATAAGATTTAAATTAGATTACTCTTTCACTATAATCTTATTTCTACCCTTATCTGAGCCCGATATTCAAAGAAACGTGCATGTTGTAAAATGTAGTTAATACACAAAACATGATACTCACTAAAATACTTAGGAGAAATAAAGAGGCAATCAATAATAATTCATCTAACATAATAAAATATAAACCAGGAGCTTGGGTTGCAATAATTTATCAAAAAATTATAATTCTTAAAGAAACATTCAAATATTAGCTAGATGAGCCTCAAAAATTCTTCCCCTTGTCTAATTTCAGTCAAATATCTCATTACCCATAGCAGCTTCCCTTACTCTATTTTTTCTAGTTCTTCATCGTATATTCGAGGATCAATATATTGATATTCTGAGAATAACAGGTTTATTTCCCTCATAATTGTTTCCTCTTCTCAACACTAACCTAAGTCTATTCTATTATTGCCTAGCATTATGATCCTAGTTTTATCTGTTTTGCTCACCACAATCTTACGTCTCCTCCAATCAATAAGTCACTAGTCTTTTCTCTACGTCTCGGCTTACTGGCTTATGACCTGTCCCAGCACGCATGTTAGTACATGTTGCAACACAAATCAAACTCCAAGATTACTACTAGTCCGTGTATCTGTAGTACTGAGTTGTTTGATAGACATGTGTTTACCCCCTATAACTCTCTCGTGTCACACGATTTCTCTCCCTCTGATCCCCTCAGAGGGTTGAGTGGGTATTTAAACCTCACTTATATTTTCTACCTTTCTTGTACCTGTCAGCACCGTACCTTACGGGTGTCATGCCCCAAGCTACCTGTGAATTTGTAACTGTTTAAGATCTAAGGGAAAACTTAAGAATTAAATTTAAATTTATTGTTGATAACAACCTTCATATAAGTTACTGATTTTATATATACTCTCTCAACCACCCTCCGCAAAACAACGAAACTTAAATGCTATGTATTTTATCACTCTATTCACTTTCCCCTGATCGCACAGCTGCGATCTCCTACGCCCACCGACCAGGCAACAAGATTGTATAAAAGATACGAGAGCTTTTCTTCTCTCATTGTTATATGTAACTCTAATAAGGACTACCAACGCACATGCCTCTAATCATCATCAAAAGAACTCTCTACATCTTCAAAAGATCCGCCTCCAACAAACTTAATGGGAATCTTAACCAAATTCCACCCACACACTGACGTCGTCCACCGTCCTCAACACATAAACCATCCTTAAGCCACATCTCGAAAAAGAGGCCGAAGAACAACATTACATAATAAGGAAGAAACGACTAAACGAATGTAAACACAATACAATTACATCACCTAACCTACATATGATAAACAAATCCACGAAAATCAGAAATACAGAATAATACCATCCATTGCCTTAACTTTCAGTAACCATCAACAATATCTCAGGTGCATCTACTAACAAACTTCTCATATCTAGATTTCATAATTATTTCTTATGATACAAATTTCTATAAAGACATGACTAGAGATTGCAACAACACATGCCAACCTAACAAACACATTCTAATCCACAACAGATCATAAAATCAAGGTCAGAGCACCGCGCTAACGGATACCACTTTCTGCATGTCGTTGTAACTGCACTTCGCCAAACAAGCACACCTATGTGATATCGGATACAACGTTATCAGCCCAAAATGGCTTGACACTACACATTGCAACAAACAACAAAGCGCAAACAAAAGCTAAAGCGCCAACACCAACAACTACAAAGGACGGCGAATGAAAGATTTAAACACATCAATCAAGATAAACACAATATTCTGTTGTACCCTACCCCTTCTAATTTTCCACCTACAGAGACACCATATTGATCCTCGACAATCCCCTATGACGCTGATTAATCAAATTCATAATAGATGTAGTGTAATTAAGATTAGCTCTAAAATTTCTTTTAATTGTATGATAATCTACATATATTGTCATAATACTATGATCGCGTTGAGTCATCATATGTTCCTCTTAAAATATCCAAAGGCCTTAATCAAACTACGAATGGGCGTTGATACGATTTATTTACATATCATACTATTCCTGTGTGGTCTCATGACGCTGGATATTCTCTATGTCATACACGATTCGTTATTACACATTGAATGATCGCTATAAGAAAATTCACTCAGGTAGCAACACTC
>NW_021318993.1:3695-9337 GCF_001605985.2 Dendrobium catenatum | reverse complement strand
ACATCACAAACTATCTTTAAAAGAAAGCTCGTTGATCCATCATCCTACGTAGGGTATTATGTTTTAATAGCCAATCTATTTTATAGTGTTAACAATTAGCTTTACTTGCTTATGTAAATGTCATAATCAAAATGCAGTAGAACATAATTAATTATATTCAATACAAAAAATATATATAATAATTAAAATCCTTGAAAATTAAAATGAGATTTTAGTTACTTATGATAAATAAATGAAATATCTAAATAAAATTGACAGATGAAAAAGCTCAAAACAACCTTCTCTCTTTTCCCTCTCTCCTCTTTGACATGGCACGACACTGAAATTTAGTTTTTCCATTTTAAAAAATTATTTAAAAAAAAATTAGATTATTACATTAAAAACACACTAAAAGCTACATGATGAAAACATCATAAAAACCAAATAAAATTACATTTAATTCATCTATTTTTATAGAATTACTAGAATTAAAATCAAAGATAGTAGTTTAGAAGCCTACCTATTGCTCTATGAAATCACCTGTTGGACCGATGGATGAAACCTAAGGAATGGCCTCCTAATCTTCTCTCTTTCTTTCTTCTCCAATAAGGGGTTGGGTAAAGGGAGAAAATGAAAAGAATTTAGATATTTTATATAAAAATATCATTTTGTGTCTGGGGTCACAGCACTCACTACTTTTATGATGTTTTATCAAATATAGAGCTGAGCGTCGTGGTAACACCACCAACGTCATAGCGCTCCCTTAGATCCTTCTCACAAACAAAAGAGGACAATGCCATGGTGCTACCTCTTCCAGTGTCGTAACACTCTTAGAGTACCCTTGGCAACCTTAAAATTTTATCTCCCCATTCTAAATTCTTTGCTTCTTTAAAGTTAATATAGTACTATATGACTGGTGATGAAACATTAATTCAAGACTAAGTGAAAATTCATTCTTAATTAAATTAATTGCAAGAGTTATGGGATAATGGGTGTTACATATCGTGACTTGAAATGTTCTAATATGGTCCTTTTTTTCTTATTATAGATGCACAAAATGAGCTATCAAGGGATGCTAAAGAGTTCAAAGAGGTTATGGAAGATGAGTGGAATTAGTTAGGAATGTGAGGTAGTTATATTGTACAGCATGATTGAGATCATATTATATGACGTCAATCATACAATATTACTAGGATTTTATCCTTATTAGCCAGATAGAAACATCTATATTTTACTAGTCCAATTGTACATTATAATAAGGGAATGTACATTACGATTTCACTTCATCCACATGGCATTTTGAAATGGCTCATAATGCAATTTGCAATGGTAAAAATTTTACTAATGTAGTATGACTTGTTAGTGATATGTTCATTAGGTTGCATGTGAAACTCCTTAATTAAAAAGAAGATAAACTCTTAAACATTAAGGTGCCTTTTGGTTTAATAGTTGGAATTTTATTAAGAAATTTCTATGTTGAGTGTGCTTGTGTGGTAGAAACCCTAGGATGGATGACCTCTTAAAAAGTTATACCAACGTGATAAAGCTATGAGCCCATTAGGCCAAAGCATATTAATACCTCAATAGTTAAGAGTTTGGGTTATTACAAAATGATATCAAAGCAATACACTAGTTGAAAGATAGAAATTAAGTGCCATATATGATAGAGTGATACAAGCCCGATCGGGACGGATCCCGCCCACACCGGGCCGCGACCAGCCCAGCCAAACAAAGCAGACCAGAGATCTGGCCTTGGAATTTGCTTTCGGAAACTGATTCTTCCAAATATTTTCAATCTCAAAACAGACACACAGACGCTACTATGAAACATCAAGTGAGCGGAACAAATATCTAATATTTTTTTCTTCTTCACTCAAAACAATCATCATACAAATACAGTACATTGCTAACAAAAAGAACAAAAGAGAAAGTCATGACTGTTAAACAAAATCAAAAAGTACAAAATACCTATAACTGATCAGACCTTCAGAACTCTAAATCCAAGACCTCCTTCCCCTTTGCCCAGAGACCTGGAAAACCTGGCAGAAGAAAACAAGGGTGAGCTCACAGCCTATTCAAAAAGCACAACAACCTCCAATCGAAACTTCCCCAGAATCACCAACCACACTTCAAAACCAAATCTGTACGAAACCCAGAACAGAATCAGACAGATATCAAAATCTGTGCAGAATCAAAACGAACAGATCAAATCAAATAGATACAGATAATATCAAAATCTACTTCAAATTCAGAACAAGAATCATCAGAACGATAATCCTAAAACGGAACAGATTCAGACGAACTGTACCGGAACAGAAGTTCCATAATCATCAGATTCAAGATTATCAGAATGTATTGTAATTAATAGCTAATTCCTCTGACACTGACAGAATCTCTAGATTCTGGCCCTTAAATGCCTCCCCTTGTGCTCACGTACAGACAGATGTGCTTATAGCACCGAACAAATTCATCGGATTCGCGAACAGAACAGATATCAGCAGATTTCAGATTGAGTTTTCAATTTCAGAATTTCTCAAGACACTAACTGAATCTTCTTGGAATCCCCAGGGCCCCTTATAACCCCTTTAATTAGGCAATATAACATAATGAATTCAAGTTCCAGAAGAAATCCGGACGAAAATTCAGAAATTAGAATAAAAATCGGGCAGCACAAGCCTGTATACGGAATTACACCAATTTTCCTTTGAAAAAAAATCACAGAATTACCAAATTTGCAAATAAATATAGATAACAACATGCAAGACTTTTAATTCTACTGCCACAATCTAAAATTAGACACGGTCGTAAAAATACAGCAGAAAAAAACAACCAACCGAATTCAAAATACCCGGACAAAATCTCTAGAAAATAACCAAATGTGCACACTCGCCCCCACGTCAACCACAATACGGAAAATATACGCGCTAAAACTATAGACGTGAAATACGGACAAAAATCACTAACTAAAAAATCCATCGGACAGATTAAACCAGCCAAAACAACGACGGTTCTGAAATTGAGCAAAAGGCGGATTTGTGCCTACCTTGCGACAGCAAATTTTGACACAATCCTCGTCCGGACCGAAACGGACCGGGCCCGTCGCCTGAAAAAAATAGCTTTTCTCCAAATTTGCCCTCGCCTCTTCTCTCCTCGTTTGATTTTAGATATTTTACGATTTCTCTCTCTCTTCAAAATGACCTTGGTTCAGCTTTAAATTGCTCCCTGATCGGCCCCGGCCGATCGCACGATTCGTCCTGGAACCGATCCGTGAAACAAATCCATTCGGCCTGGGGATCGAATTTCTCAGGACGATAAATTAATTTTCCTTGACGATTAAACAACCTCTATTCCTCTGAACCTTGTGCCATTCCACTGATCGTCCGGACGATCCCAGATCGGCCGCGAACGATACCCTAACAGGAATCAGTTCCTGGATTCTGTACAGATCTGGAACAAAAAATTGCAACTGATCCGTCCCCGGGACGATCCCCGAATGGCCCGGACGATCCTTGAAGCAAGATTTTTTTTTGATTAACGAGGAGACACCATTTAACTTGTCAGGACCCACCTTAAACATGCCTTAATATACTTTGGTGGATTGGAATTTGGAGATGATAAGGATTATCACAAGGACATTAGTACTTATGGTTGGGGGAGATATAAAAATCCTTTACGTAAAAGAAAAGCTAAGCTCTTGAATATTGAAGTGCCTTATTTTTGATAATGCTTAGAAATTTTTATTAAGTACTCCAAAATTAAGCCATGCTTCATAGACATAAGCCAATCTTGGGAATGAGTGAACCCTAAGAGGTTACACCAAATTGGACATAAAATTGGTAAGGACATTAAGGATTAAAAAAAGATAATACCTTTCAATAGTAAGAGTTTGAAGTGTACGTTATATTGCATATGAATTGTTCATAATTTTGTATAAGTAAATTAATAACAATTATTGTTATTACTTCGTTTCATCTCTTTATGTGACAAGCACAATTTCATCCCAATGTCCTTAACATTTTTTGCAAGTGGAATTAGCCATATAATCTTGATTTGAAGTGGCATATTAATTTTTTTAATTCACATTATACTAATCTTCCCTTCCTTTGACTCTCCACTCATAAAAAAGGAATGTTAATAGGTTTTTTTGCTCTCAACTCACATGGGGAAAAATAACCTACTTAAACTAAAGTTTAATATGAGGTAATTAAATTAAATGAATAAAACGTAGCCATTTGTGAATTTTTTTCAAAAATTGAATTGCATGTTATTAAAGAAAAGGAAGGTCGAGTAATGGGAATAACCTTCCATCATGCTACAATTTATAGCAATGTGAGATTATAGGATCTACTTTAGGTTGTTAAATCCTTCCGCATGCACATCACTTATATTAATTGAAAGGTGAATGTAACATCCCAATAGATGATGAATCAGTGTTTTTTTTTCCTTAAAATATTATTATTTTATTTTTGAGGTAATATTAATAATTATCAAATTTGCAAGAAATTTCATGGAAAGAATATATTATATATTATTATATATATATATAATTTATATATAATATATATATATATTATTAATATATATATATATAAACACTTAACGATTTTAATGATAATGATTAACCCAAAACCTAATATATCAACCACACAATGCATAATATTCTTGGCCCAACCTAAATAAATGCTAATAATACGAGAAATAAATAAACCATCAAAATTTTCATTCCAAAATTGTCATATACAAATTAATTGATAAAGAAAATTGCTTTTAGTCTTAAGTTACATCTATTATGATTATTTGTTAACTTGTATTTTAATATTTGTTGTGTAGAAAATATAATTAAAAATAATAAATTAACACAACATTGAGTAGTTTCGCAGTGGAGAGGCCTCAGAAAAATTACTGTAGAGCTTAGCACTGAGGGGCTATCTAGAAAGCATTGTAGGGTCAAATCGCTAAGCATCGTGGTGGGAGATGATTGAACTTGTAAATTGATGCAATAGATGGTGAACCAACGCACTGGTCCACCAATACTGTAGTGTCATCATGCCAGCACCACAATGCTAATTTAGTTAACTTGCAAGGTTATGAATTATAGCCTTAGTGTTCATGTGGAGAGGTTTGCACTTGAAATGAGCAAATTTTTAAAGTATAGTACAACACCATGGCATCGAGTATAATACTGTCGTGGCACCATCATAAACATCGCTAGAGCACCAAAATATGAACATGGTAGTGCACAATCTCTGTTTGATGGTGCTACAACATCTGAGGAGTCAGTACTGTAAAGCCCATTCAATAATCCCAGCATCGCAGTATTATATGAGGTAGCACTGCAAAGCCCAGTCTTTATCTGCAAAGCATCGCGATGCCAAATTCCAGTGCTGCTAAGTTAGGGAATGCCACATGGATGTCATAGCACTCAAATGATCAGCAGCGACATGGCGTTACAGTTGTAACTATTCAAGCTACAATCTGCCAGTGAATCAATGCATTAATTAACTTATTAAATAGTGGGTCCATATCAGCAAGTGCCGCGGTGGAGGAAAACCTTCAACGCTTTGGAGTTAGTTCATTTTATGGGTGTCGCAGCCCAAATGTGTTGAGTGTCGTAACCCCAGAGTCCTTTTTATTTTTTTATTTTTCTAGAAATAATCTATGTG
>NW_021318993.1:0-3595 GCF_001605985.2 Dendrobium catenatum | reverse complement strand
ATATAATTTCTGAGCTGAATTCATGCACATGAATTACTGTTTGAATGAAAAACCATTTAGCTTGTTCTTACAAATACGATAATTCTTAAGGAAACGTCTTCGTGGCACATGAATTATTACCACGCATTGCCATTTTTAATATATCCTCGTCTTATTTTAAAATCTAAATTTTATGCACTCATATGTACATGACATATTATTGTCCATGTAATAATAAAATAAAATAACTAAATAAAAACTTTCTTAGGTTAGGGTCTTCAATTGTCTCCTTGTGATGGGTCATCTTTGCTTTGTTGCAACTTTTTCTTAGATTGAGCGGAGGTGGTTTGACCCTCTCTAACATCTTATGCTTCTAATGCTTCTGGTGTTGTGACGCATCTCGAGATCTAGGAGAAGATTCTAAAGCTAGATTTCTCAACGCTAATATTATATATGTGCTATAGCCCTCTAATAAATCGAAATACTTCAAATGACTAGGAAACATTCCAAATCTTTATTTCAAAATTAAATATATGCAAATAATCTAGTACAATTTCATTCTATGCTTCAAAACTTAAAAGCTAGATTACCATAATACATTAGCAAAAAAACTCTTATCGATCTACTTCCTGTGATTTCACTTTCTTAGGCACTTTTTTTCCATAAAATATTAAATATCAACAAAATGAATGTTCTAACTTAGTAGGCATGCATAAATGTTGTAACAAAATTCAGTACCCCTAATTACATTTTCATAAATTAAAGGTTTGAATAGTAAATTCAAATAAATATAAAATAATTACCAATTTTCTAGAAATATCCTAGGACTTACTTTTCACAATATATCTTTTTCTTACACTTTATTATGGTTATTAGAGTACGGTGTTTTCCCTAATATAATAGAGTATATACGTTCATTCACATCTTTAAAGAGGCTCCAAACTTCAGTTGTACAAAAATAGCAAAATATACATTCTTTCAAAACTTTCTTTTATAATTAAGTTCATTCTATTTATCAGAATATTCATTTTACTAGCAAAATATGAGATTTTGTGTAGAATGATATGCATATCTCGATGTATGCTTGCAACTCCATTTTCACTTATGCCTCTCTTACCTACATTTGTTAGATGAAGGAGACCCTCCTTAATCCCATTATAACTCCACTTCTACTTCTATCTACCTTGAACCTCGCACATCTGCATAAAATAGATGTAGTCACAAATAACCTCCCACATTCATCTTGGACAGATGGGGCCAAAATTAGAAGCACTTTAATAGTCTTCCACATTGGTCAGATGATCCTAAATGCATATGCATTACAAGATTAATAAATACACGAGGTGTTGAGCATGATCATGAATGTAGGTATGCTATTATACTGAGGATGATGCACATGCCTCTTATTCGTATTTTCCAACTTCCACGATTTAGAGAAATATTTACAATTAAGCTTTGAAGTATTATTTTGAGACTTTTTGGGAACTATAATCGATGTCAGATTTTTTAATTTTTAATAGAAAAATATTTAGATATTAACATAGGTAAACCAACAGGTGAAAACTTTATTTCTTGTAGCTGAAAATGTTCATAATGAAGATTTTTACTACATACCAAAAGTTAAATAGCGGAATATTAATTATACTTATTAAAATGCATTTTTACTTTATCTTTTCAAAGAAATACTAGAATTAAAATAAGAAATAAAGTATTGGAAGCTTACCTTAAGCACGACGATTCCCTTAAGTGGCTTGATAGACGAATCCCGAGCTACGTCCTCTAAATCCCTCTCTTCTCTTCTCCTCTTTCTCCTTTAACAAACTAATTATCACACCCCAAGATTTAAATTAGATGAATGATCTATTTTATCATTTTTATCATGCATTAGAGATTTTAAAAATCATCAATATACACAAAAGTAATTAAATATCATACACCACTTTTCATTATATTCATTCTTCATTCGCCAAAATCACATTTACAATGCTAGAAGATCTATGACAATATCTAAGTCTATCAATAACTCATGACTACAAAAGAATAATAAATAAAAAGAAAAGAACCTCAAGATCTCAATCCACCTCACTATACATAGTCCTAGCCCCTTCCCTGACTTGAAATCAATAAACTATAAAATGACCTTACAAAACCTAGCAGAAACCCAAAACTCGCTAAATCTTTTAATACAATTTTTAAGAAATCAATATGCATGCTCATTTCAATCAATAGAACCAGTAGTTTTTGATGTCATCAATGCTCAATCATCACTTGTTCAATTCAATATTATCACAACCTAACTCAACAACATTCATATTGTGTTGAGCTATGACAAGCAAATTCCAAGATATAATTTTGAAAATATTTCAGATTATCTTGTAATATATATTTTAAACATAAATACTACATCATTACCAAAATAACAAGAGTATTGAAAATAAACTCATCTATAAAATTTATTTTATATTTCATCAAAATGTATGTACAAAACCTACTCTAAAGTATATGGCTATGTAATAGGAAACAAAGCAAAACATAACCAATGCTAGTCATTATTATGCAAAAATTAAAACAAAAATACATATAGACTCAAATCAGTTTTTCAACTGCTAATCAATAAGCTCTTTCCTTTTCTCAGATCTTAAAAATCAAAAGCAAAAGTATAGTGAGCTACAACAGCTCAGCATGCCATAAATACCAATCTAAATTTTTAAAAATTTCTTTTATTTAATATTTTTCAATCATTTTTAAAGTGCACTATAATTATTTTACGGAATAAAATAAATTTAAATGATAATGTTGAGAATATAAATAATTTGAAATTCATATCATAGAATAATTCATATCAGATTTTCTTCAAATACGGACATAATATCAAAGAATTCTTACCCCTTATAACTTCCTTTATGCTAATATCATTAGAATATACATATAAGCACTAGAACATGTCATATTTGCCACTAGAATATGGCTTTATAACCATCATAACATACCTTATAGGCACTAAAATATACCTTATATGCACCAGATTCTCAGTCACATATAGAATCTTAAATGATTATGACCTCTTTATATCTCCCAACATATATAATTTAATCACATAAGCATATATTTTATCATATTATAACAATTAAAGTATAATTGGGCTTATATTAAAATTGCACAGATTTTTATAACGGTTGACAACAGAAAATCTTACTAAGCAAAATTCACAGTATCAAAACATAATCAAAATATAAAAGATTGTGTAAAATATTATTTTAAGACTTTAATTGTACTACAACATTATTTTTATTTAATAAAACTATACAAATTCCAAAATACTAGGTGAAAAAATTCAATTCTAAAAAATATTCAAAATATTCATAATCTCAATCTCTATAACATATAATGCTACACGATAAAAATTTTTTCAATGCAAAGTTATCTTCATTTTTTAGAAAATAAAAATATATAATTAATCAGAAAAAAATTATATTTTTGAAAACTAAGATAGACATAATGTAATATACTTCGGTACGAATAACTTTTTCAACTGAGTCGATGACTAAAAAAGACCTAAAGTTTTTAAAAAATTCTCATTTCCTCTCCAAAACCCTCTCCTTTCTCTCTCCTTACA
>NW_021318992.1:194472-217108 GCF_001605985.2 Dendrobium catenatum | reverse complement strand
TTTTTGAAAGTTTTAATAACAAAATTTAAGCAATTTTTCTTCCAAAATTCAACTGCAATAGATAATGAAAATTAAAAGCAAGTAAAAAAAAACAACGATAAGATAAAAACACACCAGAATTTTATAGTGGTTCGTCAAACTATGACCTACGTCCACTCCCCGGATGTCCTCACTCCGGATTTTCCAATATCAAAATTAGTTATCCCTTGCCCCCCTTGGCAGAGGCCGGAGAACCTTTACAAACCTCCTTTCAAACCAACCGGTGTGGCGGAGTTGCCCAACTTGTTTTTTCGCCCTCCTGGCGACGGCAGAGAACTCTCTTGTTTTTCTCCCTCCTGGAGAAGGCAGAGAACCTACGAGGTAACGGGATGTAGACGAGCCTTTCCTTGGAGATCTCCTCAAATCCTTGCTAGGCCACAGGAGGAGCAAGCCTGCGCAAAGCTTGGAGCAACCGTGTGATCCTCCCTCACACCCTTCAAAGAGCGCGTTACCTGTCGTACAGTACCAGATTCAACATCGTACATCAATATAACAGAGCATCATCCTGGTGACGAAGAATGTACGAACAGTTCAAAACAATTCTACTGTACATATAATATTACGGGTAGATCAAAAAGACCTATTTCGTACGGATGATGGTCTGGATGATCAGTGCTCGTCTCTATTCATCGTATGGTACGATTACTATCGTAGCAGTAACGATGTGACAAAAAAAGAGATTCGTCCCAGGCATGAATCCGGAGTATGATCATACTTCGCTCCTGTTCATCGTATGGTACGATAAGTTTGTAGCATACGATGTTCAACAAATTAATAGGCTGGATTACATGCAGCTAATTAACGGGTTAATTTAAGTAAGTATTAAAAATAGATCTGCTACAGTACGAACGGCGCAAAAATCACTTTACTCAAATTAAACTACGGGTTAGGGTTTGGGATCTGAACATATCGTACAGTACGATAACTATTCGTACAGTACGATCTATTCCACAGAATCGTCCAGCATAGCTCTGATCGTTGACGGTACGAATAAACAATCGTAACATAGATCACCAGCAGAAGAATTTCCTATGACATTTGGCATTTAAAAACAAACTCTCCTCCTATGTGTGTGCTGGTTGCTCCTTATTCTTAAGCATTTTGGTGGCCAGACTCAATAAAAATCAGAATAAATAAATAGAAAAATACAAGTTTGGACTCATACCTAATCTTACCCGTCTTGAGTCTTCTTCGTCTATCACCTTGTGATGCTTCCCTGAATGTCAGTACTCAAAGGAAAATAGCAAAATAAAATAATATTCAATGAATAGTTGTTCCAAAACACTCATTATCTGTGGCATCATCAAATCTCAAAACTCGGGGTCATGGGTGAACAAATTCTCCCCCTTGATGATGTCAAATAATTTTGCTTGGCAATGAGTACGAAACATTTCTTTTTTATTTTGTTTGTTTTTTTATAAATTAAACACAAGATAAAAATAGGATACTTAAAGCAATAGCGAAACAAAGGAATGCATTGATAAAGGTCATAACAACAGGTACAACAAACTATTTCCACCTTTGACAGCACAAAAAGGAGGAGCAACTAGAAGCAAAAACAAGAAGAAAAAACTACAATGCAAACACAACAGATCTAAGTCCAGACGGGTCCTGAATCTGCTGGTTGGTGTCGAGGTGGATTTGGTTGAAAATACTGAAATAGCCCTGCATCGAAAGCAGTGATTCATTACACTGAAAGTTCTCAAACCATTGCGATATCAGTCTCAGTGTGCTGATGTTGTTCTTGAATTTGCTGTCGAGACGAGTCCTGCAGCTGGTCGAAGCGGGCAACTAATATCTCACTAGGTGTTGCTGGTGCTGGTGCTCGTGCTCGATGTAAACGGCATGGCCGTCGTGTCGAGCTGGAGCTGCGGCTAAGAACATGTTGAATATACGTCATTCGAGTTAAGGATTGAACAGCGTGGTGTTGAGAACAAGCAGTATTCCAAGACTCTATTTACATCGCTCCAGTCAAATTCAATCGGTAAAATGAGCGAACCAATAGGTCTTCGTGGAAGCCCATAATTGAGCGATGTCGGCTCATATCTCAAGGTTCGGCCACAAAAAAAAAAGAGTGGAAGTGGTGTTGTCGACGGTGTCAGTGAGGTTGCGAAGAAATTCAAAAAGAAGTTCAGAGTTATTGGAAACCCAGGTGAGTAGAATTGAAAGGTAGTGGCCAGCAAAGAGACCTCATTATCTTCGAAAAATTGAGAAGCGGCTAAATGATTAAGCATTTTAAGGGAAATTTTGAGGCGTTGTATCTCGTGTAGGCCTCATTCTCACTATTCAGAAAGCGATCAGTGGCAGACTTGACAGGACGAGCTTCGCAGCAGTCATCCGACCTCATTTAAGACATTACAAGAGGGCACGAAAACGAAGTGAAGGCTGAGTGAGGAGAGGATTGAGGTGAATTGAACGGCTGGCAAGGGTACTTATCGAATTTTCGAAATCGTACAGTACGATACCAATAATATTCTGACTGCCAGTTTTGGAAAGGAGTCAAATCGTACAGTACGATAGATCGTATAGTACGATCAGGCAAATACGTTGTCCCAAGACCCTCGCTAACGACTTTGATCAAAAAGTTTCGTACTGTACGAACAGATGTATCGTACAGTATTATATCATAAATAATCGTACCGAACAACTTTATAATCAAATTTTTCTCTTGTGCTTGATGTTGGTATCGTACCGTACGAAAGCGTTATGAGCAGTAACGATACTCAATAATTCGTACAACAGATTTAATTCATCCCAATGCCGTTGCTCGACGTGGATCGTATTGTAGAAGAGGAATATCGTACAATACGATAAGTAATAATTTGGATGCATATCGTAAGCACGTAACTATATAGATCGTATCGTAGCAATCACAAAAGTCGAATCTGCTGTAGTGAACGTGAGTACCATTGGCAATGTTATCGTACAGACAATATGTTTATCGTACAGTAACGATGAACATCAATGAAGTTTTGGTGAGGTGAGTGTGTGATGATTCAGTAGAAGCTAGTCCATTTTTTTTATGGGCATTTATATCTACTTGACACCTAATCTAGTCCTAGTGCTAAAGGTGTCGTAAGCTACCAGGTTGTGAATATGTCTGCCATTGATCCGCTGTACCGAGTTGATGTAATTCTATACCTCCCTTAGCGCATGATCCTAATGAATGATGTCTAAGTCTATGTGTTTCGTTCGAGATCGTGTAATTGGATTCTAGAGATACAAATTTTCTACTTGTGTTGTCACACATAATCGAGATGGTTCCAACAGGTAGTCCACAGATCTAAGAAATTTGTTTTTTTAAACTCATATTTACTTTTTTTTTGGCGCAACCCCAAAAACAAACTTTCCTATTCCAATAATTCTACGACTCGGATGTGGAAAGTGCTACTGAATTTTGCTTCCTACTGACAAGAACTAAGTTGTCCGATGATGGCAGGTACCAGAGGTGCTTTTTCTATCTATCCTACAACTGCAAGCGAATCGAGTACCCTAGGATTCAAAGGACAGGCTGTGTAGGGATACCAAATTCTAAGTTTGGGGTGCCTAGTTAGATATCGTAAGAATGCTTTCTTGACAGCAGTTAGTGGACTCTTTAGGATCGCCTTGGAAACGGGCAGCAAAGGCACACACTAAACATTATGTCTGGTCTACTGGCAGCAGGTAAAGAAGGGATCCAATCATTCCTCTGTATTTTCTATCTACTGATTTTCCCTGGATCCTTATCTAATTGGATGTCGAACTCATGGGTGTTCATGGTTTTTACACTATCCATTTCATATTTCTTTCAAAATATCCTTAATAACTTTGATTGCTAAGAAGTTCCATTATCATCTTGTTTTACACTAAAACCAAGAAATAATTTAAGTCTTCGCCATTCGCTCATTTCAAACTCATTATCTAATTTTTTTGACAATTCATCGCATAAAGTTTTTATCGCGAAGATCCAAAGAAGGATTCGTCCTCAATATATTTGAACAATTGAGAAATTTCTCTTTGACCTTTTATAAAAAGAGTGTAGTAACACACCCTTTTAAAATCCTCTAATCGCAAAATAAATGAGCTAAGTCTTTCATACGCAGGCGCTAGGTGCTGCTTTAATCCATATAGTGCCTTTTTTAATTTAAATACATGCGGGTTTTGGAAATTGTGACTTTCAATCCAGGGGGTGCTAACGTAGACATCTTCCTAATTACCCATTCAGAAATCACTCTTTACAATCCATTTTATAATTAACTTTAAAGTTCTTAAAGCAAGCAAAAGCTAAGAGCACTTCCTTATGGCTCTAGTCTGCAACGGGGCAAATGTTTCTTCAAAGTCTATCCCCTCAATCTGGTTGTACCTTAGCTAACAGTCTTGCTTTTCCTTATTAATTGTTCCTTGAATTCTTCACCTAATCTTGAAGACTCCATTTTGTTCCAATAACGCTATTGCTCTTTAGGTCTCTTGACTAACCCCAGAACATCAAATTCTTGGATGAATGGTTCAGCTTCTTCTGCATTGGCAGATCCAAATTCATCTCCTAAGGCTTTGATCTTAGACTTGTAGGTTCTATCAATAAGAAAAAATGAAAAAATTCTCCTTCCCCCTCCCAAAAAAACAACCCAAAAAAGCAAAACCGGGGAAGGGGAGGGGAGGGGAAAAAAAAGGAGAGAGGAAATTTTTTCAAAAATCTTCCTAATGATTAAGAACCCAAAAGTCCCCCCGTAAAAGATCAAGCCTTAGGAGATGATTCTTGGAATTCTGCAATGCACAGAAAGAGCTGAACCAAATTCACAAGAATGATGTTTGGAAGTATCAAGAAACTAAAAGAGCAAAGCGTTATGGAACAAAAGGGTCTTAAGAAATAAGGTGATGATTCAGGAACAATTATAAGGAAAGAAGCAAGAATATTAGCTAAGGGTAGCAACCAGATTTGGGGATAGACTTTGAGAAACTTTGGGCCCCGTTTGGGCTAGACTAGAAAGCCATAAGAGTGCTCTTAGCTTGCTTGCTTTAAGAACTTAAGTTATATAAAATGATGTAAAGAGTGTATTTCTGAATGGGGTAATTAAGGAAGATGTCTACGTTGAGCAACCCCATGATTTGAAAGTTCACATTTCCAAACCATAGTATTTAAATTAAAAAAGGCATCTATATGGAGTTAAAGCAGCCCCTAGAGCATGTATGAACAGACTCGCTCATTTATTTTGCGATAGAGGATTAAAAGGGTAGTGTACGATACTACACCTTTTTATAAAAGTCAAAGAAAGATTCCATTGTTCAAATATATGAGGACGACAATTCTTCTTGGATCTTCGGATAAAAAACTTAGCGGAATTTTCAAAAATATGAGTAAATGAGTTGAATGTAGCATGAATGGGAGAAAACTAATTACTTTCTTGGTTTTTAGTGTAAAACAATGATAATGGAACCTTCTTAGCCAATCCAAGTATATTAAGGATATTTAAAGCAAATATGAATGGATAGGTGTAAACCCATGAACACCCCAATGAGTTGCGACAATCAATAGATAGACCTAGTGGAAATCAGTAGATCGAAAAATACAGAGGATGAATGGATCCCTCTTTACTGACTGCCAGTAGACCAGACATAAATGTTTAGTGTGGTGCCCTCTTGTGGCCCGTTCAAGCCGATCTAAAAGAGTCTCACTAGACTGCTGTCAAACAGATTCTTAGAATATCTACTTGGCCAGCCCCAAACTAGAATTTGGTATCTCCAGACACAGCACTTTCTTTCGAATCCTAGGGTACTCAGATCTGACTTTGCAGGAGTAGATTAGAAGAGACACCCTGGTACCTGCCAATTCAGATCGGACAATCATTATTTCTTGTCAGTAGGAAGCAAAATTCAGTAGCACTTTCCACATCCGAGGTAAGAATATATTGCAGTAGGAAGTTGTGTTGCACAATAACTAGGTTAAAAAAAACAATCTGATCTGGACTACCTTTGAAACCATCTCGATTATGTGTGACAAACACAAGTGAATTGTATCTCTAAGAAATCCAATCAACACTCTCGAACGAAACAACTAGCCATTAACATCATTTCATTTAGGATCATGTCGCTAGAGGAGATATAGAATACATCACATCGCTATCAGGAGATCAATTGGCAGACTATTCACAATCCCTTTAGCCTTACGACCCTTTACACCTTGAGGCTAGATAGGTGTATAGATATAAATGCTATAAAAAAAATGGAACTGCTCCTGATCATCACACACTCACCTCACCAAAACTCTCATTGACTGTTCATTCGTACTGTACGAACACTATTAGTACTGTACGCAACATTGGGCACTGTACCATTCACTACAAGCAGATTTCGACTTTATTGATTGTACGATACGATCTATTATAGTAACTGTCACATATGCATCCATAAATTATACTTATCGTATTGTACGATATCTCCTCTTCGTAAATACGATCCACGTCAGCAACGGTTGGGATGAATTAAACTGGTTGGTACGACATTATGAGTATCGTTACTGTACGAACTACATCGTGTCGTACGTAACATCCAATCACACAAGGAAAGAATTGAATTAAAGTTGTTCGTACGATAGTTTATTAGTATCATACTGTAGGCGATACTCTGTTCGTACAGTACGAATATTGATCAATAAGTCGTACTGAGGGTCCGGGACAATCGATATTTTTGCCTGATTCGTACTATACGATTCCTATCTACTCGTACGTTTGAAACTCCTTTCCTAAAACAACTGGTCCAGAATATTACTTGGTATCGTACTCTGTATCGATTTTCGAAAATTCCTATAAGTACCCACATTGCCTAGGCCGTTCAAAATCACTTCAATCCTCTCCTCACTCAGCCTTCACTCGTTTCGTGCCTCATTGTTAATGTCTATATGAGGTCGATGTTGCTGGAAGCTCGTCCTGCGTCAGTCGCACAACTCTGATCGCTTTCTGAATAGTGAGAATGAGGAAGCCTACCACCGTATCAAGCCTGACAAATTCCCTTAAAATGCTTATCTGCCTCTTCATTTCGAGATAATGGGTTCTACTTGCTTCCACTACTTTCACTTCCTAACTCACGCTGGCGTTTCAATATACTTTGACTTCTTTTGAATTTCTCGCCACCTCACCTACACCGTCGACACACCACTTCCACTCTTTTTTGTGGCCCCGCACTATTGAGATAATAGAGCCGACATCGCTAATATATTCGGGCTGTCCACTGAAGAACTATGTTGCTCATTTCTTAGCCGATGAATTTGACTGAGCCGAATGTAATAGAGTCCTTAGGAATACTGCTTTTCATACAACAGCCAACCGCCTTGTTTCAATCCTTAACCTCGAAATGCCCTATAATTCAACATGTTCTTACCGCAGCTTTCCATTGCCGACCTACGACCTGCCGTACATCGAGCACCAGCACCAGCATCAGCACACCCTAGTGATTGATTTGTTGCCCGCTTCGACCGCTCAGACTCGTTCGACTGTCAAATTCAAGAACAAACATCAAGCAACACGAGACTGATATGCAATGGTTTGGAGAACATTTTTTTACATTTATAGTTTCACTTAATTGATCACTGGCTTCTGAAATGCCTATTTCAAATATCTTTCAACCAAATCACCTCCACCCCACCAGATCAGGACCCGTCGCTTAGTATTGTTTGTGTATTGCATTGTAGTTTTTTCTTCTTGGTTTTTGCTTCTAGTTCCTCTCCTTTTGTGCTGTCAAAAGCGGAGAAGTTGTTTGTAGCTGTTGTTAATGGCTGTTATCTAAATTCCAGTTCCTTTTGTTTCGTACCTTGCTAGTTATCCTATTTTTCTTGCTGTCCTTAATTTATAAAAAAAAAAACAAAAAATAAAAGAAATGCTTTTTCGTACTCTACTTGCACAAATTATTTGACCTCATCAAAAGGGGGAGATTCTGCAACCCAATTGACCCCGAGTTTTGGAAGATTTGATGATGCCAAAATGAGTGTTGAACCAAACTATTCATTGAATATATTTAATTTGCTATTGCCCTGAGTTTACTAACATTTCGGAAGATCACAAGTGACTCAGGACGAAGGAAGACTCAAGACCGGGTAGAATTGGAAGTATGATCAAACATTGTATTTTCTATTTAATTTATTTTATTTTATTGATCGGCCAAAAATGCATAAGAATAGAGCAACCATGCACCACAATACGGAGGAAGTGTTTGTTTTAAATGAAAATGTCATAGAAATTCTTCTCGGTATCGTGACTTACGATTGTAATTCGTACCGACGATCAGAGCTATGTGACGCATTCTGTGATAGATCGTATGTAACGAATAGTTTCGTATGTACGATATGTCCCGATCCAAAATCAACCGTAGTTTAATTTGAGTAAGTGATTTGCGCCGTCGTACTGTCGATCTTATTTTAATAGCTTACTTAATTAAACCGTATTATGCATGAATCCGGCCTAATATATTTTGAACATCGTACTGTAAAAAACTTTATCGTACCATAACCGAGAACAGAGACGAAGTAATGATATCGGATCATCTGGACGATCTCTTTTTTTGTCACATGTACTGTACCATAGTAATCGTACCATACGATGAAAGAGACGACATCTGATCATCCCAGACCATCATCCTGTACGAAAGGTTTTGTTGATCGTACCGTACGATATAAATCGTACAGTACGAATTGTTTTGAACTGTTCGTACATCTCGTACCAGGATGAGCTGTTAACATATCGTATTGTACGATGTGAATCGTACTGTACGACGTAAGGCTAACTTTGAAGAGGTTGTGAGGAGAATCACACGTGTTGCCCAAGCTTGCTGGATTCTTGCTCTCCTGTGCCCTAGAAGATTTGAGGGAGTCTCCAAGGGAAGGCTCGTCTACATACGTACCTCGAGGTTCTCTGCCTTCTCCAGGAGAGAAAACAAGAGGTTCTCTTGCCGTCGCAGAGGCGAAAACAGAGTTTGCACTCCGCCCACACGGTTGTGAAAGGGAGGTTTGTAAAGCTTCTCCGCCTTCCGAGGGGGCAAAAGGATAACTATTTGATATTGAAATCCCCGGAGGAAGGACTCCGGGGGAGTGACCGTAGGTCATATTTTGACCGAACCACTATAATTCTGGTGTGTTTTTTCTTATGTTGTTTTTTTTTACTTGCTTTAATTTCACCTATCTATTGCATGTGAAATTTTGTGAGAAAAATTGCTTAAAATTTTGTATAAATTTCAACAAAAAAAAAATTAGAACTCTTGTTTAGGGTTAATTTTTTAAGAAAAATATTTTTATTAATTCACCCCCCCCACCCCTCTTGTCGTTAGTAATTTCAATATAACCTTCCTGTGCATGGTATAATATCACATTTCAAGATCTTCTGGATAGGATGGCCAAGTTTGAAAAACTAACTATCAGATAAGAAAGGTCTCTTTGATAAAGCTTAAGAAGGCTAAAGCGACTCTATATCTTCTCTCCAGAGTTGATAGATATATATATGTGATATATATGTATATACAACTAATGCAATAATGAAAAAAGTCAAAACATAGCCTACATCTATATACTAAGCCGAAGTGATACTTGGGGAACGAAAAAACCACAACATTATCAGGGTGGTGAGAACACCCAAGAGTAGGAAGATATGAATTTGTGATAGAATATTCCAATCCCTCAAAGATAAAATGAATAAGAATATTCATTAAGAGGAAAGTGTCACAAAGCTATTCGACGGCTGCTCAAAGAACACTAAGACCCAAATTATGCCTATACCATCAGGTATTCAGCTCATCTTATACGAGATTGTTAGCATCTTCAATGTTGGTTTGGGAAAGAAAATATCAAAAGGGAGACTCTCACATTATCAGACAAGTGTGACTCACAGAAAGAATCAACTCGATAGTTTCGACTCCTTCGTACCTCGATTAAAGAAAGAAGAAGAAAAGGAACCAATTCAAGAGAGGAGTGAGGAGACTGTATCTCTAAGAAGATGGTGAAAATGCTTAAAAGCGAGCTTGAGGGAGTTTCAGGTGCACAAATGAGTCTCCTACTGAACAGTGCTAATTCAAGGTAGGTTTTGGTCGAGCGCCTTCTTTTAAATGTTCTCCAACCAAGCTGGTTCTTCAAAGTCTGGAATGAAATTTTCCAAAAGAAAACCAAACTAAAGTCATGGAGAAAAGACAGCAACCCAAAGGGTTATGATGATAGCCTGGATGAATACGTACCAGACTGTAAGGTGACTATCAAGCCACTGACTTTATGTCATTGTAAAATAGGTGAAGCTAAAGAAGACGATGATAATTCCGCTTCCTATTGAATTGTCGGTGTCATCTCAGTGGCACCAAATAATTATGATAAACGAAAAATCGTTGATGTACCCTCTGAAACTTGTAAAATGGTGTTACAATAGATACAGTTCAGAGAGGATCTAATATTGCCAAAGACAGATGAGTCGAACCACGACATAGCCATTCATGGTGGGGCTGTAAGCCTGGGCCGTGACTCTGATTAACAGATAAATCCTGATTGTAGTAATCGCTGACTTCTAAGAAAATGTTCATTAAATGAGTTTAAGCCAGAGGAGGTTGATGAAGTGCAAACTAAACGAGTGATAAGAATATTTCACCTCCACCAAAGAAAAGGATCTCTTATAAAGATAAGAGAAAAAGATAGTCATAAAAATAAGATATTATCCCTGAAGATTTAGAAAAGAATACTTCCAGCTAACAAGGGGTAGATTATAATGTCTATCATCTGAGAAATTCCTGTACAACTCAGCATAATACAATGCTTTAGTGATGTCCAAAGACCTTCGGGCGATTTAATTCAGGCTCTCAAGACCCGAAAGGTACGAGGCATATTTTGCTGAGTGTAATAATAATTGAAGTCTTATAAACTCGTAAAATGAGCGCAATTTATTACCTTATACCTTCACTAATAATGATATGATACTCAAAACAGGGCAGACACATATCGCCCTTATTATTACTACAAAAGTGCTCGGGATGATTATGAGTTGTAATCTAATCAAACAAAGACCTTCTATAAATCTGATGACCTTGACAAGCACTCTAATCCTTATTCTCTATATGGATGCATCTGGTCAGATAAGCTTATGGTACATGGGTCAATGAGATAGGCAGAAGCCGCTAGGATCGTTTACACTCTCTCACACATTTGGAAGAACTCCATTTAGACACCAAATTTCATGTTGATGATGGTGGATATCTAACATTTAATGTGCTTCTTTGTCGCCAATGGATGCCTGAGTCACATCTCTTATCAACGCTACATCAAATACATGAAGTACCTCAGGGATGGAAAAGAATTCAGAAATATGTGGTGACATCTCCCTTGTAGTTCATGAAGTGAAGATATATGAAGATGGCAAAGCTAACTTCATCCAAAAGAAGTTGAAGCATTGAGCTCTCTGAGGCCCGGCAAATCGGATATAGAAATTTTATAAGGAAAACCAAATAAGGAAGCAAAAAAAAAGCATATGGGTAGAAGAATTCATGCTGACTCTTGCCAAAGCAACTTTGTTCCTAAAGATGAAATATCATACCTCACCTAGGAAGTGACATAGATGAGGTGATGTTCATGCTACTAATCCCCCGAAGAGTATGCAAATTAATGAACCAAAAATGACTAGACGAAGTTTGAATACGTCCAAATGAATGATTTGACTATAAACTCTATCTACAGAACACACGTGCATGGATGTGTTCTCTGGACGAATTGACAACTATCAAATCTCAGATTAGCGTACTCATCCCACGTTCATGTATTCCCTTGCAACACTTCAAAGAACCATTCTTGAGAGGTGTAAATGTTTGAAGAGCTCGTATATTCTATGTACCTCCTAAAAGAAAGGGTAGACTAAACAGTCCTTTCTTCAATCAAAAATTATAAAAAAAATAAATTATGAGTGGTTCTATAATGCTTAACTGATCTAGGAACAATTAGTACCTACGTAGATTTTTCAGGTCCATAATACAAAAAATATTCAAAGAATGTTAGAACAGCGAGGTCAAACTCGCTCCTCCAAACAACAAAGTTTCCTCTTCTTGAGCCTCTGTATCGATGGAATCCTCATTCATTAGACCTAAAACAATATATTTTTGCAAAAATGGTATGATTTTATCATACCGAAGCACCCCAAAGGAAGATTTTCGGGAAATCACATGCGGGATTAAGTTTGATAACGATTGTGATGAGGAGAAGTACGAAGTTAATAATTATGATATTCAACCTATAGAGGCCAACTGGCACCAAAGAGCTTGAAATGGTGGAGAGGCTCAACATATGGATGAGCTATAAGAACTCAATTTTGGATAAAGGAGACGCCGTTGCGACCTTCCCATTAACCGGTTCCTTCTCATAAAAGAGCAAGTATAATAAATAAAGAACCCTCTATGAATTCAGTACTACTTGCTGGACATATACTAAGATGACTGCTTTATCCCTGATGTGGTATGTTCACAAGATAGCCACAAGCATGATGCAACCACCCATTAAGCAAGTATCTAAGAGAATGAGATAAGATTAAGAAATAGGTTATGCAGATATAAAGAAGCCTATATGTGGGCTTTATCGTGAAGAAAAATATGCGACTGGATTTGCCAATCTTATCCCCATAAAGAAAAAAATGGCAAGATTGAATCTTTATCACTCAGGAACTCAATAAGGCATGTCCAAAGCATGACTTCCACTCCGGTATTAAAACTTATAGTTAACAACACTTCAATTATGATATATCTTATTTATAGATGGGATCGTCGGGTTAACAACTAAATCAAAATGGTGGCTAAAGATGATGCACAACCATCATTCAGACATGCCATCGGCATCTTTATTATAACGATCATGCCCTTTAGCTTGAAGAAAGCGGTGCCACCTCATAGCGAGTGATGACTCATATTTTTGAGAGCATACAACAAAAAAGTGAGTGCTATGTGGAAAAACTTTATTGTCCAGAGCATTGATCAGAAAGACCACTTAAGTGATCTGAGAACAGGTTTGAGAGAATCAGAAATTGATCTAAAAATGAACCCTCTAAATATGCTTTTTGGGGTCTCCTCTTGTAAATTCCTTAGGGTACATTTAATTCGACACCGAGGTATCGAGATTGATTCCAACAAATTAAAGCAATCATGAGATGCGCCTCCAAGAAAATCTCCATCAACATTTATTTCTTTGCAAGACTATTGGCTTTCATTCGATGATTCATATCAAATCTGTCAGGTAGGTGCCAGCCATTGCTAAATTGATGAGAAAGAGTTCCTTCAATGGGGATGAGAGTGTAGGAAGCATTCAATAAAATCAAAGAATACTATTAAATCTGCCACTTCTCGTAGGGCCAATATCGGGGAAGCCTCTTATATGTATATTGCATCATTAGAAGAGTCCTTCGAGTCATTACTGCCTAACATAATGAATAAGGTACAGGAGAACATGCTCTACTACATCACGTTAGAAGTTGACTGGAGGCAAAGAATCACTATTCTCCAATTGACAAGTACTGCTTAGTATATTTTAAACTATCTCATAGAACTCTGCCACTCATGTATGCTCATAATCATACTGAGTATCAAACATCTGGTCTACTAAACACTTGATGATAACACCCAGTGTTGACAAAGGTCACCTGCTAGGTGGGTAGTACAATCTGATACTTATGTACATACCGCAAAAGGGTGAAAAGGGATAAGCCTTGGCATTTTTCTCATCGCACATTCTAACGCAGTAAGATCCCCACTTGGATAACCTAGTGTGCCCTTCGAGATTTACTAAACTCAATGACTCTCCTTTTGCTCAACAATAGTAAGGCGGAGAAGGCCTCTTTCAAACCTCCTTTCCCCGACCTGGTGGGCGACAGAGAAGCTAACTCCTTTTGCTTCCCTTCTGAAGCAATAGAGAAACCTTGACTGTTTGGCTAAAAGTAGACCTCCCTATAACCCCCCAAGGATAAGGGATGAGATCACAGAAGACGACTTATAAATCGTGAGATCCATCATGGCTTAAGTTCCAAATATAATCATCTACAAATCTTATAAAAACTCTTTTAAATACTCAAGGGAACAATGAATGTAAGATGAAATAAATGGAGAGCAAGAAAAACTAATTTTCATTCAAGACTTATCCTTCGCTGCACGCAGTTGAATCTATTTTCCCCCAAGCATTAAGAACTTTTGGTGGCTTTATCCAAAAATTTAAAATCAAGATTTCGTACATCCTCTTAAAGAATCTTAATTCCCAAATAATCTAATTTCCTCAACACCTCAATGTTAACAACTTTGAGATTTGTTTCTTCTTTACTCCCTATATTTTTTCCCATCAACTTAACGACTTTTGAATTTACCATTTGTCTAGTCAATTGCAATAATCAAGAATCAAACTTTCTTCACTATTCTTGATATTTTTCAACTTAGCATATCGAAAAGAAATAGAAGTATCATCTACATACAAGCAGATGCAAAATTTTTTGTGGCATTGGTGAAATTTGAATACCAACATCCCATGCTTCATTTACAAGAATGAGTTAGAAAGTAATCGAGAGCAAAATAAATAATAAGGGAGTAAAGTGGGCAGCTTGCCAAAACAACATCTTCCTTAATCCACTTTGGATTGCTTTACATTATCATAATGGAGAACTTGGATCCCTCACACTTCCTCATCAATTTATAATTTAGAGGAAAAGCCCAAAAGTCTTCAACATTTGTCTTTTCAAAGTTTCCAAAACCACATCTGTATATGCTTGTTCCACTACAACTTGATCCAATAGACATTCTTTACATTTGAAACATCTAACTTGTTGCAAACTTCTTGAGCCAAGAGGGAGTGTCCGATTATGACTTCCTTTCACAAACACCTGTCCTCTAATATAACCTTATGTACACCAATAGCAATCTATTTAATAAGACTTTAGCTTACATCTTATAAATAGAGTACAAAGGCTAATAGGTCGGATATCCTGCTGGCAGAAACCTAGGTCCCTTTGACCTTAGAATCAAATAACCAAAAATCTCTTTACATCATTACAAAGAAACCGAAGAGAGAAATTATTGATAGATTTAAAAAAAAATTAGAACTCTTGTTTAGGGTTAATTTTATCAAGAAAAAAATTTTTACAATTCACCCCCCCTCTTGTCGTTTAGTAATTTCAAATATAACCCTTCCTGTGCATGGTTATAATTATCACATTTCAAGATCTTCTGGATAGGGTGGCCAAGTTTGAAAAACTAAACTTATCGAGGTAAGAAAGTCACTTTGATAAGCCTAAGAAGGCTAAAGCTGACTCTATATTCTTCTCCAGAGTTGATAGATAAAAATAGGTGATTTATAATCTGTACAAAGGAAAACAACTAATGCAATATGAAGAAAAGTAAAAACAAGCCTACAATCCTAAATCCAAGCCGAAGTTGATACTTGGGGGGAACGAAAAACCACAAACTTATCAGGGTGGTGGAGAACACCCAAGATTGGAAATATGAATTGGTGATAGAATATTCCAATCCCTCAAAGATAAAATGAATAAAGAATATTCATTTAAGAGGGAAAGTGTCACAAAGCTATTTCGACTGGCGCTGAAAGCACACTAGCGACCCAAATTATTGCCTATACCATCAGGTAGTCAGCCATCTTATCGAAGATTGTTACATCTTCAAATATTGGTTGGAAAGAAAATATCAAAAGGGAGATCTCACATTATCAGACAATGTGTTGACTCACCCCAGAAAGAATCAACTCGAGTAGTTATGACCTCCTTCGTACCCTCGATTAAAGAAAAAAGAATGAAAAAGGAACCAATTCAAGAAGAGGAGTGGGAGACTGTAATCTCTAAGAAGATGGTGAAAATACTAAAGCAGCTTGAAGGAGTTTCAGGTGCAAAATGGAAGTCTCCTACTGAGACAGTGCTAGATTCCAAGGCAGTGCTTGTGGTACGAGCGTCTTCTTTTAAATAGTTCTCCAACCAAGCTGGTTCTTCAAAGTCCGAAAAGATGAAATTATCCAAAAGAAAAACCAAACTGAAGAAGTCAATGGAGAAAATGATAGCAACCCAACGGGTTATAGATAGCCTGGATGAACACTACCAGACTATAAGGTGACCTATAAAGCTCACTGACTTTATGTCATAGCTTAAAATAGGTGAAGCTAAAGAAGACGATGATAATTCCCTTCCTGTTGAAATATGTCGGGTCATCTCAGTGGCACCAAATATATTGATAAAAGAAGAATGCGTTGATGTACCCTCTGAAACTTGTACGATGGTGTTACCAATAGATTACAGTTCAGAGGAGGATCTATTTTTGCCAAAGACAGATGAGTCGGACCACGACATAGCATCATGGATGGGGCATGTAAGCCTGGGCGGTGACTCTGAATTAACAGATAAATCCTTGGATGCAGTAATGGCTGACTCTAAAGAAAATGTCTCATTAAATGAGTTTAAGCCAGAGGAGGTTGATGAAGTGCAACTAATGAGTGATAAGATATTTCCACGTCCACCGAAGAAAAGGATCTCTTATAAAGATAAGGGAAAAAGATAGTCATAAAATAAGATATTATCCCTGAAGATTTTAAGAAAAAGAATACTTCAGCTACAGGGGTAGATTATAATGTCTTATCCCATCTGAGAAAAATTCCTGTACAACTCAGCATATACAATGCTTTAGTGATGTCCAAAGACCTTCGGGAGATTTTAATTCAGGCTCTCTAAGACCCCGAAAGGTACGAGGCATATTTTGCTGAGTGTAATATAATTGAAGTCTTATAAACTCGTAATGAGCCATTTATTACCTTTTATTACCTTCACTAATAATGATATGATACTCAAAACAGCAGACCATAATCGCCCTCTATATATTACTACAAAAAGTGCTGGGATGATTATTAGTTGAATCCTAATCAAACAAAGATCCTCTATAAATCTGATGACCTTGAAAGCACTCTAATCATTATGCCTCTATATGGAGCATCTTGGGTAAGATAAGCTTATGGTACATGGGTTCAATGAGATAGGCAGAAGCCCCTAGGATCGTTTACACTCTCTCACACATTTGGAGAACTCCATATAGACACCAAATTTTATGTGATTGATGTGGATACTGCATTTAATGTGCTTCTTGGTCGCCAATGGATGCATGAGTACAACATCCTCCTATCAACACTACATCAATACATGAAGTACCTCAGGGATGGAAAAGAATTCAGAATATGTGGTGACATCCATCCCTTTGTAGTTCATGAAGTGAAGATATATGAAGATGCAAAGTACTTCATTCCAAAGAAGTTGAAGCCATTGAGCTCTCTTGAAGCCCAGGCATCGGATATAGAAATTATAAGGAAACCTAAATAAGGAGGCAAAAAAAAGCATATGGGTAGAAAGAAGGCAATGTTGACTCTTCCCAAAGCACCTTTTGTTCCTAAAGAAATGAAATACATACCTCACCTAGGAAGTGACATAGATTAAGGTGATGTCATGCCTACTAAATCCCGAAGAGTATGCAAATCAATGACCAAATGGACTAGAGAAGTTGAATACTCAAATGATGATTATGACTATAACTCTGTCTATATGAACACAGTACAGAATGTGTTGTCTAGAAGAATAGACAACTTATCAATCTCAGATAGCGTACTCATAGTTACATGTATTCCCTTGCAACACTTCAAAGAAGTCATTTCTTGAGAGGTGCATAATGTTGAAGAGCTCGTGATATTCTATGTACCTCCCCTAAAAGAAAAGGGTAGACTAACAAGACTTTTTTCTTCAATCAAAAAACTAAAAAAAGAAATAAATTATGAGTGGTTCTATATGCTCATTGATTCTAGGGAATTAGTACCTACGAGATTTTTCAGGTATAATACAAAAAAAAATCAAAGAATGTTATGAATGCGAGGTAAAAGTCGCTCCTCCAAACAACAAGTTCTCCTCTTCTTGAGCCTCTGGTATCGATGGAATCCTCATTCATTAGATAAAAAATATATTTTTGCAAAAAATGGTATAGGATTTATCATACCGAAGTACCCCCAAAAGGGGATTTGCCGGGTAATCACATGCGGGGAAATTAAGTTTGATAACGATTGTGATGAGGAGACGTACGAAGTAAATAATTATGATGATCAACCTATAGAGGTCAAACCTGCACCAAAAGAGCTTGAAGATGGTGGAGAGGCTGCAACTATGGATGAGCTAAAAGAACTCAATTTTGGGATAAAGGAGGACCCTCGCGCGACCTTCATTAGTTCCCTTCTATTAAAAGAGCAAGTATAATAAATAAAAGAACTCTTCTATGAATTCAAGTACTACTTTGCTTGGACATATGCTAAGATGACTGGCTTATCCTCTGATGTGGTAGTTCACAAGATAGCCATCAAGCATGATGCAACACCCATTAAGCAAGTTCTAAGGAGAATGAGATTAGAGATTGAAGAATAGGTTATTGCAGATATAAAGAAGCTCATATATGTGGGCTTTATTCTTGAAGAAAAATATGCCGACTGGATTGCCAATCTTATCCCCATAAAGAGAAAAAATGGCAAGATTTGAATCTGTATCAACTTCAGGGAACTCAATAAGGCATGTCCAAAGCATGACTTTCCACTCCCGGTATTAAAACTTCTAGTTAACAACACTTCCAACTATGATATATTCTTATTTATAGATGGATCGTCGGGTTACAACCAAATCAAAATGGTGCCTAAAGATGAATAGCACACATCATTCAGAATGCCCATCGGCATCTTCTATTATACGATCATGCCCTTTAGCTTGAAGAATGCTGGTGCCACCTATTAGCGAGTGATGACTCATATTTTTGATGAGCTAATACAACAAAAAGTTGAGTGCTATGTGGAAAACTTTATTGTCAAGAGCATAGATCAGAAAGACCACCTAAGTGATCTGAGAATCATGTTTGAGAGAATCAGAAAGTTTGATCTAAAAATGATCTCAAATATGCTTTTGGGGTCTCCTCTAGTAAATCTTAGGGTACATTATTCGACACCGAGGTATCGAGATTGATTCCAACAAAATTAACGCAATCATGGAGATGCCGCCTCCAAGAAATCTCCATCAAATTTATTCTTTGCAAGGACAATTGGCTTTCATTCGATGATTCATATCAAATCTGTCAGGTAGGTGCCAGCCATTGGCTAAATTGATGAAGAAAGATGTTCGCTTCAAGTGGGATGAAGAGTGTTAGGAAGCATTCAATAAAATCAAAGAATACTTATTAAATCTGCCCATTCTCGTAGGGCCAATATCGGGGGAGCCTCTTATATTGTATATTGCATCATTAGAAGAGTCCTTCAGAGCATTACTGGCCTAACATAATGAATAAGGTAAGGAGAACATGCTCTACTACATCAGTTAGAAGTTGACTGTAGCAGAAATCTACTATTCTCCAATTGACAAGTATTGCTTAGTGTTAATTTTAACATCTCATAAACTCTGCCACTACATATTATCTCATAAAATCATACTGATATCAAACATCGGTCTACTGAACATCTTGATGATAACACCAGTGTTGACAGGTCACCTGGCTAGGTGGGTAGTACAATCTGATATTATGTACATACCACAAAAGGTGATAAAGGGATAAGCCTTGGCATATTTTCTCATCGCACATCCTAACCCAGTAGATTCCCCACTTAATGATGATTTGTCTGATTAGCAAATCATGTAGGTCAAGGAAGTCAAAAAATTATAATTCTAGGAGATATATTTTGACAGTGCATCATCTATTAAACCTGCCCAACTTCCAAATATCACAAGAGCCCGAGCTGGTATCAGTCTCATTTTTGTAGCACCTGAGGGAGGCATAATGAGGTTTTCATTTAGTTTGACTGAGCATTGGACCAATAATAAAGCCGATTATGAAGCTCTAATAGCGGGATTAGAGATCGTTGTTGATGTTACAATCCAAAATCTCCAAATCATTGGTGATTCTCAACTTGTGATAAATGAGGTGCTCAAAATTTACAAGGTTGGAAAACTTGAATTGGCCCATTACCACCAATGAGCTCTCGAGCTTTTGAAGTAAGTGCCAAATTTTAAAATTAAAAGTTTGTTAGGGATGTTAAGCCCTTATGAACTAGCCCAAGGCTAACCAAGAGGGAGGGGGGGGACGAGGGGGGGGGGGGGGGGGGGGTGAATTGGTATTTAAAAAAAAATCAAAATAAAAAAACCATAAAACTCAAACAAAAATCACCATAATGAAAATCAAAGTGCATAAAAATAAATGCGGAAAGTAGTAGTAAAAGGACACAAACATTTATAGTGGTTCGGTCAACTTTACCTACGTCCACTCCCCAGAGGTGCCCTTTGAGTATTGCACTAAACTCAATGACTCTCCTTTTGCTCCCATAGTAAGGCGGAGAAGCCCTTTCAAAACCTCCTTTCCACCGGCCCCGGTGCGACAGAGAACTAACTCCTTTTGCTTCCTTTTGAAGCAAATAGAGAACCTTGACTGTTTGCTAAAGTAGACCTCCCTATAACCCCCCAAGGATAAGGGATGATGATCAAAGAAGACGACTTGGAAACTTACTTGGATCAACCCTTATGAATCCTCTCACAAACTCCCCCTCACAAGTTCCTCCCTCTCTCTCCCTCCCTCTCCCTCTCCTCTTAGCTCTCTTAAGTCAAGATAACAGTAAAAGATACCCTAAAGGGTAGAATAATAGCTCTTAAATAGAAGAGCTTCGAAATAGCTCATTAATTACAACTTGCCAACTTTATCATCCAGGACGATTATCAATTTCAGCTTAATCAGCCGGGATGATCTAAGGCGATCAGAAGGAATTTTTTCATATCGTCTAAGATGATGATATATCATCCTGGTTGATTAGTTTAAATTGTAGAATTTCATTCAGACCGTTGCTCTGGTTGGGGGTTCTTGATGATGCAAAATAGCTTGATCGTCCAAGACAATCTCGCTATCGTCATAGATAATTAGTTCAAAATTGGGAAAAATCATCCAGAATATTGCCCTGAATAGATGATGTACGATAAGGATCATCCAGGGACAACTAAGGCTTTTTTAACTGTTCGTCCTAGACAATCCTGCGATCGTCCTGGATGATGTGATTGTATCAATCAAGCCTTAATTGCTTTCCTTAATCATCAAATTAATTTAAGCATAATTCTACTGCATCATCCAGGACATCATACCGAATGATGTCTAAAAATATTTCATGCCTTAATACATCTGGCGGCTGATTCTGGAGAGAAGAGAATTGAACAGATCGTCCAGGACGATATGAATATCGTCCAGGATGATGTGACAAAAAGTGGAACACAGAGAATGGAAGGAGATGATCAGAGAAGGCCCAAAAACATAAAAATAAACTAATAATAATAAGATTAAAATATGAAAAAGTCATAAAAACTAATAAAAACAAAGAGTTTTTTACTTTTTTAATCAAGGAATGAATATGACATAGTCTCCATGTGATTAATTTTGAAGACTTGTAAGTCAATGAGTTTACAACATCAAAAATTCAAAAATGGTAGAATATCCTATCATGTTAACCCCTAGCTCGAACTTCTTTTAGGGAAAAATCATCTTTTGAAATCAAAAGACCTATCTTAGAAAAACTAATTGGATAAGAAAAAGAGATCCATTCAAGACTTGGTTACAGAAAAATATCTTATAGAATAATATATAAAAGTAGTTTGTCACAATCGTGAAAGTCAAAATCAAGTTTTTTAAAATCTCAAGTGATACATGAATTCTTCTAAGTTTTAAGAGTTGGAAAGAGAAGAGAGATTGCTTTTGATGAGCTCATTTTATGACTCTTGTCCATTGAATGGCATACTTTGCACATCCTTTTATTGATTTTTTTTATTTTTTTATACACTTTGTGTATATTTTTTAATTTGACGTTATTATGCTTCTTTTATTTTTGGCATCATTGGTCACTTTTTTTTTTTTTTTTGCAAGCTAGATTCACTTTCAAAAACTCTTAAATATTCTTAGTTGTGAGTATATCTTCAAGATATTAGAAAAGAAAAACTCACTCTCTAATATAGGGAAGAACATACCACAAACCAGAATTGAAAATCATATAAGAAATGCAATGACAGGATAACAAGAAATCTTGAAGTAACATAAAGACTTTGATCATTATAAATATAAGTTAGATTACTGTAGCAAAGTAGAAAATATCTCAATTTCAAAATCTAGTTATTAATTTAAGATAGACATTTATTTAGAAAAGAAAATTACACCACTAAAATAGTTAGAGAAAGAGACACAATCAACGGTATTTTTACCCTTTAGTAGATTAAGAGATCTAAAACATTGACTACAAAATTTCAAAAAAAAGGCATAAGATATCAATTCAATGATGATTAGAAAAACAACATAAAGCATACGAAAAATAAAGCACCAAAAACAAAATTAACTACAAAAATAAACAAAGAAAAAACTACAAAAAATAAAGCAACATAAGTAAAAATAAACATCAGATAACAGATCAGAAATCAAGTTCATGCATTAATATCAATCACACCCAATCTGGTCCTTAAAGTGCTGAAAGTATCAAAGGCCAGTGATTTAGTAAAAATGTCAACCAATTGATTCTCAGTTGTTGTTGCAAACCTATTTTCATGTCTTATGTTTTGAT